>NW_024081273.1:512437-713831 GCF_003009895.1 Hyaena hyaena | reverse complement strand
AAAAAAAAAAAAAAAAAAAAAAAAAAAAAAGAGCAGATACAAGATTAAAATGCGAGAGAAGCTAACTGTCCAGGAGGAGACAAGAGCCCTCAGTAAAGGTCCTTGCTCCATTTTTATTAGGATCAGAAGGCTTACAAGCATGATAGACGTGCACAAAGAGAAAATGAAACTATGAACATTAACTCATGGGTGTGGGAGTGTAAAACTCCCTTGAGCCAAAAGGTGAGGGGCTTCTAAATGAGGAAATACCACCCATTGTTTGATCAAACTCTATTCTGGTCTAAGGTCAGGGGTTGAGCAACCTAGCTCCTCTTGGCTCCAGCAGGTCTCTGAGATGTAAATCTGTGATGGACATTGTGATTAGGACGGTCAAACATGTTCTTCAAGTGACTGCTAAGCAACCCCCACCTCTAACTGCAAAATTCTCGCTTCTGTACACTGGCTTCTCCCCTCTCCCTATATAAACCCTGAGCTATGGCTCTATGGCGCTCTCTTCTGAGGACTTTTTGGGTGCTCAGGAGGGGCCGTCCAGCTGGACTAAAATAAATCTGAATAACCAACTCCTTTTGTGTTTTGTGGGCTTTGTCCTCAGTGATTCTCCTTTGGAAAAGGTGGTCTAACAGGGGAAAGGAAGTTTCGAAGATAGGCAGTTTTAGGGGTTTGAGTCAATACAAAATAAAATCCTGGCAGCTGGGTGACTTTTGTTTATAGCAGACTTGAGGTCCACCTCTGTTTACCTAAGCTAGCCTAGGGAATAAGAAAGACAAAGCAGGCTACATCAGGGCCAACAAGGCACCTTTCTTTTGCTAATTAGCTCAGCTCGGGGCAAAATAGTCCAGTTTATCTATTTACTTTCTGGTCCTTACTTCCTGTGAAAGCAGCCTTCTGCTATTGTACTAAATTGGGGGGCATTTCCTCCTTAAATACCTAATCTTGTTTACCTCATTTTTGATGGTAAACTAGCTCAGGGAATTCCTAAGCGTCTTGCCCACCCAGGGGGATGTTCTGTTCACCACTGGAACCTCTCCCACTAACACTACCCCTATGGGCAAATTGGAGCACCCCTGCTTTTGCCAGAAGGGAATGGAAGATCAGCTCCCTGCTGAGCCCTTCTGAGTCTACTTGGGAAGAGGAATTAAGAGGAAGAATGTGCTCCTTCTACTGAGTGAAAAATAGGTAGCCAGCTTCTAGCTCAGCCCTGCTAATACTATCCCAGCAGGGGAACTGGTTAGTGGATGCAAGATGAATGTGTGCTTAGTGCTGCCAACACTAACCCAGCAGTTGATTTCTACTGGCCAGAAGATGCAAAATTAGTTATCTGGAGCACTCAACCAGGTGGAAGAATCAGAGCACTACTACCTGCTTAGCAATAGATTAGCTCCTTACTCCATCCTGCAAACTCCATTCAGTGCAAGAATAGGAGCACCATTGCAGGTGGGTGTGGTGAAAGATTCTCTGCCCAGACCCACTGGAATCATTGGTGGAAGACATGTTTTGTTTTGTTTTTTTTTCCTTCAGTGTTAGGCTAGAGGAGGGTGGGTATTGCCAAAATGATTTTCTGTTGTTAGGTTGTCCCTTTACTGGTATTTTGGCTAGGAAGGAACAAGTTTTCTTGGGGCTTCTCCCCCCACCCCCCCACTACTCAGTGTTGGCTGCTCCAGGTTAGAGGCTTCTATGATGGCAAACAGGAAATAGAGAACTCACATCTGTGTCATCCCTAGACTCTCAATATCCTTAGCCTGTTTGCATTCCTCTTTGGACCTCTTTAGAGCCTTTCTAAGTTTGTTGTGTTATGTTCAGTTTTTTTTTTTTTTTTTTTTAAGTGAATTGAAGGAGGCGCTAAAGGAATAAATTTGCTTCAGTTTTGCAGGAGGGAATATCTGCAATTGCTTTTTGTATATTGGCCTTGTATAAAATGGCCTTGGCAAATTCACTTCTTTATTCTAATAGTTTATATGTTGTTTTGGATTTCCTATGTATTCCACTATTAAATCTGTAAATAATGAGTTTTATTTCTTCCTTTTAATCCATACTTTTTCATTTCTTTCCCTTAACTTTTTGGCCTCTAGTGTAATAAAAATGATGAAAAGTGGTAATAATGATTGTCCTTGTTTGTTCTTAATCTGAGGATATGTGACAATATTTCACCATTAAATATTATGTGTACTGTAATTTTTGTTCAGTCTCATTTTGTGGTAGCTGCAATTATTTTCCATTACTAATTTGTTAGTCTTTCTTTCAAGTAATGTGATTTTTCATATCCTTTCAGTGCTAATGTCATGAAATATATTGATCTTTTGGGCTCTTATCCCTCTTTTGTTCATTATAGTATTACATACAATAAAATTTACCAATGTGTGTGAAAATGTTGAATTTTGGTTGCTCGATTACCACTACAATCAAAAAACAGTTCCTAGATGGCACAAAAACAGACACATAGACCAATGGAATAAAATAGAGAACTCAGAATTGGACCCACAAATGTATGGCTAACTAATCTTTGACAAAGTGCAAAAGAGTATCCAATGGAAAAAAGAAAGTCTCTTTAACAGATGGTGCTGGGAGAACTGAACAACAATATGCAGAAGAATGAAACTAGATCACCTTCTCACACCATACACAAAAATAAACTCAAAATGGATACAAGACCTGAATGTGAGACAGGAAACCATCAAAACCCTGGAAGAGAAAGCAGGGAAAAACCACCTTAACCTCAACTGCAGCAATTTCTTACTTGACACATCCCCAAAGGCAAGGGAATCAAGAGCAAAAATGAACTACTGGGACCTCATCAAGATAAAAAGCTTCTGCAGGGCAAAGGAAACAATCCATAAGACTAATAGACAACTGACGAAATGGGAAAAGATAGTTGCAAATGACATATCAGATAAATGGCTAGTATCCAAAATCTATAAGGAACTCACCAAACTCCACACCCAAAAAAACAAATAATCTGGTGAAGAAATGGGCAGACATGAACAGACACTTCTCCAAAGAGGACATCCAGATGGCCAACAGACACATGAAAGGATGCTCATCGTCCCTCCTCATCAGGGAAATACAAATCAAAACTACACTGAGATACCACCTCACGCTGGTCAGAGTGGCTAAAATGAACAATCAGGAGACTATAGATGCTGGCAAGGATGTGGAAAACAGGCACCCTCCTACACTGTTGGTGGGAATGTAAACTGGTGCAGCCCCTCTGGAAAACAGTGTGGAGGTTCCTCAAAAAATGAACAATAGAACTCCCCTATGACCCAGCAATAGCACTGCTAGGAATTTACCCAAGGTATACAGTATTGCTGATGCATAGGTGCACATGTTCCCCAATGTTCATAGCAGCACTCTCTACAATAGCCAAAACATGGAAACAGCCTAAGTGTCCATCAACTGATGAATGGATCAAGAAGATGTGATATATTTATACAATGGAATACTACATGGCAATGAGGAAGAATGAAATCTGGCCATTTGTAGCAACATGGTTGGAACTTGAGTGCGTTATGCTGAGCAAAATAAGTCAGGCAGAGAAGGACAGATACCATATGTTTGCACATATAGGTGAATTAGAAGGAAGCTAACAGAGGACCATGTGGGAGAAGAAGGGGAAAAATAGTTGGGGAGAAGGAGGAGGCAAACTATGAGAGACTCTTGAATGTTGAGAACAAACTGAGGGTAGATGGGGGTGGAGGAGAGGGAAAGGGGGGTGATGGGCATTGAGGAGAGCACTTGTTAGGATGAGCACTGGGTGTTATATGGAAACCAACTTGACAATAAACTATTTAAGGAATGAAAAAAATATGATTGAAAAAAAAAAACAGGTTCTAGACCATAAAAACTTTTCTTGTCTACCTTTGAAATGAATCTCCTTTCCAAAGACCCAGCCCCAAGGAAAAACTGATCTGCTCTGTTTTAGGATGGTTTTACCTTAAAAAAATATTTTTTGTTTATTCAGTTTTGAGGGGGAGAGAGACAGAGCATGAACAGGGAAGGAACAGAGAGAGAGGGAGACAAAGAATCTGAAGCAGGCTCCAGGCTCTGAACTGTCAGCACAGAAGCCGATAGGGGGCTTAAACCCACGAACCATGAGATCATGACCTGAGCCAAGCTCAGACACTTAACTGACTAACCCACCCAGGTACCCCTGGTTTTACCTTTCTTAGGTTATCACTTACTATACATAATATTTTTTGTTTAACTTCTTTTATTTTGCATAATATTTTCAAGATGCATCCATATTGTGGATTATATTAATATTTTACTCCTTTTTATTGCAGAGTAGTAGAACTCCATCGTGTAGATATACAACAGTATGGTTATCCACTTACCATTTAATGGGGATTTGGGATTGCTTTTATTGAGTATTTGAATATACTTTTTAAATTTATTTAGTTTTTAATGTTTTATTTTGTTTTTCTGAGAGAGAGACAGAGCATGAGTGCGGGAGGGGCAGAGAGAGGGAGGCACAGAATCTGAAGCAGGTTCCAGGCTCTGAGCTGTCAGCACATAGCCTAATGCAGAGCTAGAACTAATGAACTGTGAGATCATGACCTAATCCGAAGTTGGATGCTTAACTGACTGAGCCACTCAGACACCGGGTCTATGAATATTCTAATATGAATATTAGTGTACACATTTTTGAGTTGACATAGGTTTTCATTTTTCTTAAAAATGTAGAAGTGGAAGAAGTCATAAGATAATTGTATGCCATTTTCAAAGTGGTTGTACCATTTTGAATCCTCATCAGCAAAGCATAAGATATGTGGTGGCTCCACATTCTGTCAATCTTTTTTACTTTCACTATTGTGTGTGTGTGTGTGTGTGTGTGTGTAGATGTCTTGTAGTTTCCATTTGTATTTCCATGATGGCCAGTAACGATTAGAATTTTTTTGGCTTATTCAACATTCATATAAGTTCTTTTTTGAGGTATCTGTTTAATTATCTTGCTAACATTTTTAATGAGTTATGTGTCTTCTTCTTATTAAAGTCCTTTATTCTGGCTAAAAGATCTTTGATGGGCGTTTGTTTTACAAAATCATTCTGTTATTCTTGCTATTTTCTTATATTAATTATTTTTGAAAGAAGTAAATAACAGGTTTACAATAAAATTGAGGGAAAGGTGCAGAGAATTTCATATACCCCCTGAACCCACACATGCATACTCAGCCCCATTATTAGTATCATTCATCAGAATAGTGTATTTTATTATCAAGGATTAACCCACCCTGACAAATCATAATCACCCAAAGGCCATATTTTACCTTAGTGTTCACTCTTGGTGTCATATATTCTATCCATCTGAATAAATGTATAATGACATATATTCATCATTAATATATCATACAGAGTATTTCTACTGCCCTAAAAATCTTTTGTGCTCTACTTGGTGATACCCCTTTTTCCTTTCACCACCCATGGCAATCACTGATCTTTTTATTGCCTCCTTAGTTTTGCCTTTTCCAGAACATCATGGGAATCACAGTATGCAGTCTTCTCACAGTTACTTGGTAATATGCACTTTAAGTTCCTCCATGTCTTTTCATGGCTTGATGGTCATTTCTTTTAATACTAAATAATACTCTCTTATCTGGGTGTCCCATAGTTTATCCAGTTAACTAGTGAAGAACATCTTAGTTACTTCCAAGTTTTTGCAATTATGAATAAAGCTATCACAAACATCTGTGTGCAGATTTTGGGATGGACATACCTTTTCAGCTCCTTTGGGTAAATATTTGCTTTGTAAAAAACCACCTAGCTGTCTTTCAAAGTGGCTGTGCCATTTTGCATTCCCACCAGCCATGTAAGAGGGTTCCTGTTGCTCTACATCTTTGACAGCTTTTGGTATTGTCAGTCTTTCAGATTTTGGTCATTCTGATAGGTGTGCAGTGGTAGCTCATTGTTGTGTTAATTTGTATTTTCTTTATGACTTAAGATGTGGAGCATCTTCTCACATGCTTATCTCCAATCTCTATATCTTCTTTAGTGAGGTATCAAAGATTTTTGTCACTTTTTAAAATCAGACTTTTTTCTTATTGTTGAGTTTTAAGAATTGCTTGTATGTTTTAGGTAACAGTCCTTTCTCACATGTGAAATATTTTATCTTACTCTATGGCTTCTCTTCTAATTCTCTTGATGTTGTCTTTTGGAGAGCCGAAGTTTTACTTCAGTATTAATAAAGTTCAGCTTATCAATTATTTCTTTCATGGATTTGTCATGGATTTCTTTTATGGATGGTCACCAATACTTTGATGTTGTATCTAAAAAGTCATTGCCACACCCAAGGTCATCTAGATTTTCTCTTTTATTATCTTCTACTAGTTTTATTTTTGCAATTTGCATTGAGATCTCTGGTCCATCTTGAGTTAATTTTTGTGAAGGGTGTAAGTACTTGTCTAGGTTCATATTTCACATTTGTTGTAAAGGCTAACTTTGTTCCATTTTAATGCTCTGCAGCTCTGTAAAAAAAACTAATTGACCATATTTATGGGGGTCTATTTCTGGGCTCTATTTTGTTCCATTTATCTTTTTTCCCCCAATACCACACTACCTGGATATTGTGGCTTTATAGTAAGCCTTAAGCTGGGTACCATCAGTCCTCCAAGAACTTTATTTTCCACCTTCAGTATTGTGTTGACTATTCTGGGTCTTTTGCCACTTCTTAGAACTTTAGGATCAGTTTGTCAATGTCTATACAGTAGTTTGCTGAGATTTTGGTTGGGATTGTATGTAATCTATAAATCAAAGTGGGAAGAACTGACATTTTGACAATATTGAGTCTTTCCATGAACATGAAATATCTCTTCATTTATTTAGTTCTTTGATTTCATTTGCCAAAGCTTTGTAGTTCTCTTCATACAGATCTTGTATACTTTTTGTTAGATTTATACAAAAGTCTTTCATTTTGTGTGATACTAATGTAAGTTGTATTATGGTTTAAATTTCAAATTCCCTTGTTCATTGCTGGTATATAGTAGAGCAATAAACTTGGTATTTAACATTGTATCCTGTTCCTTGCCATAACCACTTGTTCCTGGAGTATTTGTTGATTCCTTTGGATTTACTAGAGAGGCAATTATATCTGTGAACAAAGTTTTGTGCCTTTCTTCCCAATCTGTATATCTCTTATTTCCTTTTCTTGCTTTATTAGATTAAAAAGTACTTCTGGTACAATGTTGAAAAGGAGTGGTAAAGAGGGAAATTTTTTACTTTACCTGATCTTACTGGAAAAGCTTTACATTTCACCATTAAGTGTGATGTTAGCAGTGGTATTAGGTATCAAGATGACCTAGTTTTCTGAGAGTTTTTAATGCTAATTTGATGTTGGAGTTTATAAAATGCTTTTTATATATTTATTAATGTGATCATGTGATTTTTCTTTTTTACTCTCTTGCTGTAATGAATTACAGTGATTGATTTTGAATGTTTAACCAGCCTTGCTTACCTGGGATAAATCCCACTTGATTGAATTTAATTATGCCTAAATAAAAGAACAGCAATAAAAGGCAATGGGGTATTTTGTGAACACAAAAAAAATTAATAAATAAAATTGGAGTTCACATAATTTTCTTATTCTTCATCATAGGCTTGTCAAAATTCCAATAATACAAAATAGAAGATATAGCAGATGTGTGTTAACAACATTAAATCTTGGTACATGGCAATTTCACATTTGTATTTTTTTTTTTTAGTGTTTATTTACTTATTTTGAGAGAGAGAGAGAGAAAAAATTCCAAGCAGGCTCTGAGCTGTCAGTAAAGAGCCTCACACAGGACTCCATCTCATTGTGAGATCGTGACCTGAGTGGAAATCAAATCAAAAGTAGGATGCTTAACAGACTGGGTCACCCAGTCGCCCCTTGCTGGGTTTTGTTTTATCAACTTTGCATGATATCTCCTGTCTAAAGTTAGGAACTTATTTTTTTTCCAGAATCCTCTTTTCCAGATCAGAGAGAGTTGATTGGAGTAATTTATGAATGTTTTGGAAGGAATAAGGTAAGCAGAGTCCATGTTTTCTTACAAGGTTCTTTGTGAAGGTCATAAATGATGACAGACGATGAAATGTTTCCTAATGAGCCCCAGCTTGTTCTCATTCTCTTCTTGTTGCATGCCTCACTTAACTTTTTGGTTACTGGCCTTGCTAACAAACAGCAGCATCAAATTTACCACAGGTGTTTGACTACAGGCCTGAAGAAGTCGTCATTCCCATAGTAACAGTGGTTGCCTCAGAGGCATCAATTTCCAGTCAATAGATTCCATTAGGTGGTAGTTTCTATGCCTCTGTAAGCTCTCCTTTTGGCTTACCACTTCAGTGTTTAGTTCTGAACGGTTTCTCTGGTCTTCCTTCAAGCTATATTTTATCTACCTATGCCAATACTTTGCATGACTTAATCAATGACTATTTTTCTGATTCTGTCATCCCCAATTCTAGACTCATTGCTCCATCTTGTCCCTCATTCAAGTAAATTCTAATTCTTGTTTGAAATATTTTCTCCCACAATACTTAGAGTGACTGTTTTCCTAACTAAACTGTGATACATGAAGGTAGGTGAGTAGCATAATATTAAAAATATACTATGTTTTATGAAAAATATTCTATATGTTATCTATATTATTAGCCAGATGGGTACTAAAATATAAGCATATGCTAATGATAAGGAAAATGAGTCATTTAACATGTTTCTGGTCTAAGGTGTCACAGAGCATTTTAGGTAGGTTAATGTTAGCTCAACGTGCTTGTGAATTGTGACAGTAGATATTTATTTTTATATTTAGATAAATATCAGTATTGGTGTTTCTGATGAATAGGGGGTAGGAGATAGTCTGTACTCCTGGAAGTCATTCAGAGCTACAAGTTTGCATAGGCTTTTACACCTTCACTTCAATCCAAGTTTTTCCTCAACATTGACATAAAGCTTGAATATTAAAGAAGGTAAAAGATATGGGGTGCCTGGGTGGCTCAGCTAGCTAAGCGTCCAACTTTGGCTCAGATTATGATCCCACAGTTCATAAGTTCAAGCCCTGAGTTGGGTTCTGTGCTTATAGCACAGAGCCTGGAGCCTCTTTCGGATTCTGTGTCTTCCTCTCTCTCTGCCCCTCCTTGCTTGTGCTCTCTTTCTTTCTCAAAAATAAATGAACATAAAAAAAATTAATAAAGATGGTAAAGGATAGAGGTAGCAGGCAAACTTCTTAACTGTATTAGCCTAGAACTGATATTCAAGACTTTCATCCCCATGTCATTGGAAACAACTATATTTGTACATACTTCCAATGGTCAGAATTTGGAAATATAGTTCTTAAAGGCAGCATGTTCCCAGAAGCAAACATAGTCTATGAGAGAGGATATAAATAATTGGTTACAGCTAGACATCTGTGTTGAATACGGCGACCAAATACCCATGGACAGTCCTTCTTCCCTCTAGAACCTCATTCCACCCACAAACAGAAGGGATTACCCAAAGTTCTACCTACTTACTATTGTCAGTTAGTGTTCATATTCTGTGTGAGTGTTCTGCATCACATCTGGAAGAGGTTGCTTTTGTTCTTGTAATCTACATAAATAAAAACAAGTTTCCAGTAAATCTCTCATTCATATACAGTGGTGTAATAGGGACAAGATAAACACAATAAAAATTTCCGCTTCAGAAAATGATGTATAAGAGACAAAAGTTGTCCTTGATTCACAGTGATAAAGAAATTCTTCGAAGGGAGAAGTTCCTTGAAGAGTCCTTGATTCTATTCTCTACTCCTAAACACCTGGTTTGTCTGTTTCTTCGATGGCTACATATTATAAACTAGATGTTTTTTAAAATGTGTAGATTTTGGAGCCTGCTTTCTTCTTTTTAAAGTTTGTAGGCCAGGGACGATGGGGTGGCTAAGTCGGTTAAGCATCGAACTCTTGATTGCAGCCCAGGTCATGATCTATTGTTTGTGAGTTCAAGCCCCACATAGGGCTCTGCACTATCAGTGCACTTCCTACCTGCTTGGGATTCTCTTTCTCTCCCTCTCTCACTGTGCCTCCCCTGCTTGTGCTCTGTCTCTCTCTCAAAATAAATAAATAAACTTTAAAAATTAAATAAATAAAAAATAAAGTTTGTAAGCCAGAGTACTGTTTTAAGGCTCAATTATTCAAATAATTGTTAGGACTGGTATCCAATATGTTAGGCAAGTTCAGTCCTTCAGATTAATTTACTTCCTTGGAGGCAAGTTTCTGTGCCATAAACACACCCCAAATTATTTCCTTGGCCTTCTTCTTAAATCTGTATTATTTCTTGGTTTCCTTGGTATGATGTCTTCCTCTCAGAATTTACAGTGTCACAGTTGTCCCTGGAAACATCATGTTGTCATTGCCCTGATTTTTGACAGTACTGGTTTCTAAATAAGAGGATTAGGTATCCCATGACCACAGCCTAGTTGCAGGAAAGACAAGATAATACGGCATTTTCAGCTTCAGTCTTACAGATAGTTTTTGCCTTCCACCAAAATTCCCAAAATAGGAATTATCTAAAGAAAAGGTGTCCATATGCTAAGAAGCCTCAAAATGAAACATTCTCCTACTTTTGTATGTGGCATGATCTGAAATATATATCTAACAGTTAATTACAACCACTCTTTCCATTGTTATCCAGGTATCCATTTAATGTGAGCAATTCTTTCTCTTCAGCCATTCTGCATACACTTTAATATTTATCCCAGCTTGGGTTCAATTTATACCACAAACTATGCCACATATAAATTAGGGGGGAAATGGGCTGAATTAACACAGAGATAGCACTTTTATGTAGTTTAGTGTATCCTATTTTCCAGGGGAAATATTCTGTCCTAGCGATGTTTTGATGTGTTCTTTCTGAAGTGGTGTTCCCCTATCTCCTGGCCCCTCTGGAAAGTAAAATAATGAAAAAATGTAAGTCTTGGATACTTCTGAAGTTTTCATGCATCTTAGCTGTTTTACCAAAGCCAGGTAATATAGTTTTAAAAATAAAAATTTGACATATAGTAAGAAATTCTATACTTGTAATTACAAAGCTAAATATAGACCAATTAAACTTGCTTGGTCATCCTCTCTTTGATTTAATCATCCCATTAGTCTTGCTATAATTGTAACCTGTATAATTTGACCACTAACTCATCTATTGAAATGTTTGTTGTTTTCTAAAGAGACATATAACTTTTTATTTCACTGATGCTTCTTTGTCTAATTGTGCTCATGCCAATTGTTATTGAATATTTAATAACATGCATCTTATTCCCATGTATTTCTTCTTTTCTTTTCTAAATGAATTGTCCTGAGGCACCATAAGCATAAAAGTGTCAGTGACATATTTTGTTTATAGTGCATAAAATAAAAGTGTTTTGAAAAATATTTGTTTAATTTCTTTCATACTGATATGTCACCAATTTAACTTTTAAATTTAGTATAAAATCAAGAGCTCCAAAAAACCAAATCAAAACAAAACAATAAACTCACGTAGAATGAAATTATGCACATTACCAAAAGTATTCTCTCCTTAATAAAAAGCTTCAACAAATTCATTTTATATAAGCAGAATTTCTGGTATACCTGTCTAGCCCAAAAGAGTGACAGCATCTGGATGGCACAACTACAAACACTCGTCTTGATCATTAGTAACAAGCATCCCCTGGGATAAAAACTTATCAGAGAAAGTAGACAGATTTTAATTTTTTCAGCAGAAGTAGCATCCTCAATCTTTAACTGCCTAAAGAACATTCTAGTACTTGGAAAATTTCCTGACTAGAAAAGCTCTGAGAAGTCCTCTGGGCTCTGATTTTAAGGGCATCTTGCCTGTGACCCCATTGAGGAAATAAATAAAATGGGAGAAAAGAAAGAAATATATGCAGAAGTCATTTGCATAATTTCAGAACATTCATATGTACTTGGAAATCTTCAGATATTTAAATTGGAAACATCAAGACACAAAGTAACTACATTTGTAGATTGTCTTATTTTTAATACATACTGGTACTTCTTCGGTATCTCCATGTGAACACCCTGCTCTCTGCTGGAGTCCAGCTTTCTGCAGAAACCACCTCACCTTTACAAACTATTCCTTTCTCTCTAGCTCTAAAAAGGTCTAATATATAGTATGAGAGGTGTGACCTTGGTGCTGGTGAGCCTACAGAGCAGCAACATGAGTTTGTAAGAAAACCATACAGAAGTGTTTTAGATGGAAAGGTTGAGTGAGGGGTCCCACTATTCATTGTTATTGAGGTATAATTGGCATATAACATTATATTAGTTTCAAGTGTACTACGTAATTATTTGATACTTATATATATTGTGAAATGATTGCCATAGTAAGTCTAGTTAACATCCCTAACCGTACATAGTTACAGTTTTTTTTCTCCTGATGAGAATTTTTAAGATCTACTCTCTTAGCAACTTTCAAATATGAAAGAGTATTATTAACTATAGTTGTAATGCTATACATTACATTTCCATGACTTACTTACTTTATAAATGGAAATATATACCTTTTGACCCCCTGTCACTCATTTTGCCTACTCCCCACCCCAATGACAATCACCAATCTGTTCTTTTTACTAAGAGATGGATTTTTTTTTAAAAAGATTCTTCAAATGAATGAAATCATGCAATATTTGTCTTTCTCTGTCTGATTTATTTCACTTAGCACAATGCCCTCGAAGTCTACCTACATTGTGGTAAATGGCAAGACTTCATTCTTTTCTATGGCTGAATAATACTCCACTGTGTGCATGCGTACTGTGTGTGTGTGTGAGATATCCATTCAGACATCAATGAATACTTAAATTGTTTCCATATCTTGGCTATTGTAAATAATGCTGCAATGAACATGGAGATGTACATATCTTTTCAAGTTAGTGCTTTCAATTTTTTCACATAAACACCGAGAACTGGAATTACTAGATAGCTTTCTTTCTTTTTGTTTTTCTTGTTTCTTTTTTTATATTTCTTGGTATTTCTATTTTTAATTTTTTGAGGAATCCCCATACCACATTTTCAATAATGGCTACGCCAATTTACTTTCTCACCAAGAAGGACATAAACATTCTCTTTTCTCCACATCTTCACCAATACATGTTATTTCTTGTTTTTTTTGTTTTGTTTTGTTTTGTTTTTTGACAGTAGCCATTTTAGCAGGTATGAGGTGGTATCTCATTGTGGTTTTGATTTGCATTTCCCTGATGATTAGTGATATTGAACATCTTTCCATGTACCTATTAGCCATTTGTATATCTTCTTTGGAAAATATCTATTCAGATCATCTGTTTCTTTTTTAATCAATTTGTTTATTTTTTTACTTGAGTGAAAAACTGGGATATATCTGATCATATATCTGATAGCAGTTGGTATAGACTAGTTTTTTGTTTTGTTTTGTTTTGTTTGCCTTTGTTGTCTTGGCTTTTGGTGTCAGATCTAAAATTCATTACCAAGACCTATGTCAAGGAGAACCACCTACTTTCTTCAGGAGTTTTATGGTTTTAGTCCTTATATTCAAGTCGTCAATCCATTTTGAGTTACTTTTTGTGTATGATATATAAGATAGTGGTTCAGTTTCATTCCTTTACATGTAGCTATCCAAGTTCCCCACCACTATCTATTGAAGAAACTGTACTTTCTACATTTAGAGTTACTTATATTCTTGAGGAAAACAATACCAATACAAGTTTTTTGCTTGCGAATTTAAAATATGGCTAATGTAATTAAGGGAATTACATTTTAATATTATTTACTTTTAATTACTTTAAATTTAAACCAAAAATACCATATGTTAATAGTGGCTACCATACTGAACAATGGAATTGTAAGGCTCCAGACAGAAATTCTTAGCCAAAATATATCAACACATATGATTAAGGAAAACACATGATTAAGATAAATGGCCAGAGGATAAAAAGAGGAGATTTCCGAAAGACTTCTCTGACCAACATTTGGTATTGACCAGGGTAATGGTTTGGCTAGTGAGGTTTAGCAAACAGGCTTTCAGAAGTGTCCTGAATAAACTATTAGGAATAGGCTGAGAGAGGTTTGGAGGAATTTAAAGGAACACAGTAAGTTCATAAAATGTGGCTAAATACAAGATCAGTGTTAGGGAAAAAATGCATATTTTAAAGAAGGTGGGTTTGTTGGGAAATAAAAACAGGCCTTAGCCAGTTGGTGAATTAATTCTGGGGACAAGTATAGTGAAGAGGGACTCTTATATTTACTGAAAAACCTGCTCTTGGTACCTATGGGTTTTCTGAAGCTTCCTATTGATCTGCTTCAGGGTTGAAGCTGAATCTGACTTAAAACCCTGTTCTTCCTTTCTCCTATAATTACTTGCTCACATGTAGACTATAAAAAGAGATAAAGTTGATCTTGAAGAGAAAGAGGAATCCTCAGCTGGATTTTATTCCCTGGTGTAAGCTACTTTTGAGGCCTACCTTTAGTTCTATGAGAAATATATCTTCTTAACCTTTTTTTTTAAATTTAAGCTGTCTATATGAGTTTATGATACTGGTAGAAAAATATATAATTATTGAAATAAGTTATTTTTCTATTAATTCTTTCTGTTTGTAATGTTCTTCCTATAATTCTCCAGATGGCAGAATTCTATTTATAAGGACCTTTGCATGTTACTTCTTGCAAAGATTTCTCCAAGTCACAACACTGCTCTCCTCACACACATGAATCACTCTCTTACCTAATTTACAACAGCCTTTTACATTCACCATTGCTGTATTTCTCTAAAATTCTCCCAGTCCACAGATTTATTGATCATTTACTATGAGCCAGATATTGAACCAGGTATTAAAGGGGTACAAATATGTATATAATGTGGATACAAACTAGTAGAGATTTGAACTTAGTGTTGTGAAACCTTAGAAGATGGAGTCGCTGATTTTGTTTAGGAAAATCAAAAAGGTCCCCAGCAAAATGTGATGTTTGAGCTAAATAAAGAATAGGAGGCACTCAAGCAGATGAGATAACATAGAAAGGAACAGGTCAGTCAGAGAAAATGACTGAATTGAAAAGAAATAAGGAATTGGAAAATCTCCATAGACCATTAGGGAATTTGGTAATATGGGCCTGTATACAATGTGGAGGGGAGAGAAATAGAGAAAGGGTCAGTCATGTAAGTTAGAAAGCAGGTTGAAGTCAACTGTGAAAATCCTCAATACTCTTGTCACATTCTCATTTGCTAATCAAGTATATTATGTCCTCAACAAGATTGTATTTTTATATCTTTTAATTTCTTCAGGTTTTTAAAGCTTATAATTGAGTTCTTCCTAAAAGGGCAAGAGTGTTCTTAAAAAGAAATAACAGAAAGAAAACAACAGAAGAGATAACCGGTTTGGTAAGGAATGTATGAAGGATTTTTTTTTATAGAGTTATTATAAACCTATATAATTTGAAGATCCACTTCAAAATTTTCTGTCTAGTGTTTAAAAAGAGTGTCATTTCTTTGGGTGAAACACTGATCATTTCTTGAAGTCAAACTTAAAATTTCAAGTATTGGTGAAGTTAGATTAGAAATACATAAAATGAATTAATCTCTTTAGTTTGGATGATAACGTTAGTCACCAAGACAAAGTGTAGTAGGAAGCATTAAAAGATAAATAAAAGGTATTCAGGATAGGAGGCAATTTTTATGTACATCAATTTCCACTAAAAGCTTGGATAAGAGAACATAAGCTTCTGGGAATGAATAAGGCTGGATCCAGAGGAGCATTAATATTTCATGAGTTTTTAACAATCACTTTCTGGGGAATTGAAAAAAGGTATGGAGGCAAGGATAGAAAAAAACTGAGAAAATAGTTTATTCAGAAAAAAATGCTATTGCAAAGGAGCTCAAAGTTTAACAGTAAGAACATTTAAATAAAAGTAACCTATTATAGGATTTCAATTCATTTCTAATATCTTCTTCTAAGGTAGAGTATAGATGATATATATAGAGAGAGATAGATTCAGATATAAACATATATGTATAGATATATACACTATATATATATATGTATGTATGTGTGTGTGTGTGTGTGTGTCTGTAGAAACAATTCAAGAATAGTCTCATTGTTTATGATTTTATATTTCATTCTTCCAGAATTGATAATAGTAAAAATTATGTTGGAGGAAACACGTATGATTTCCTAATTCAGTTTTACTTTCCCTTTCCTAACAGAACCCCATTTGTGCTTAACATTCCCCTTAGGTCAGATGATATTTATTCAAAATTAAAGCCAGTCATGAAATCCTATTTCTCCTGATTGGGATTGTTTTAGAGATATGAATGTGAAATTTTCTGAGAATGGATTCTAGACACTTGTGAAAGAGACACTAGAGATGGAAATTCATGGATTTTGTTGTTGTTTTAGATACTGTTGTTTTTAGATATTGTACAGGAAACTGTTTATTCAGCAGGTCTTGTGTTAGTGAAATCCCAAACATTTCCAAGAAGGTCTGTTCTCAGGACTGGCCTGTAGCCAGCTTCTAGTTTCTGAGCTCTGAGCCCTTGGAATGTTCTGCCTGAGAAGAGTTTCTTTGTAAGCCTGAGGCAGTGGGCCATGCTGTACCAGTGTGACCAGATAGTAGATGCTAGCAATGTGTTTGTGGGTTTTGCTGTGAGGAGTCTGGAGTCTGTGTAGCTGATCTGGGTTGTGCAGATGCTGCATGGCCTATGTGACTGATCCACAGTAAAAATCTAGACACAAAGCTTCAGGTAAGCTTCTCTCATTGGAAACACTTAGAATATGGTATTAAATATCCTTCCTGGGAAAATGAAACACGTTTGTGCAACATCACCCCCCTCCCTGAGAAGGAATACCTGGAAGTTTGTACCTGGCTTCTGTCAGACTTTCCCACATGCCTGTTTCTCTTTGCTGATTATTAATATTAATAATATAGTTTATGTCAAATTGGTTTCCATACAACACCCCGTGCTCATCCCAACAATGTCCTCCTCAATGCCCATCACCCACTTTCCCCTCTCCCCCAACACTCATCAACCCCCCAGTTTGTTCCAGTATTCAAGAATCTCTCACGGTTTGGGGAAGGGAAAGGGGGAAAAAGTTATAAATACTTATATTTTAAACTATAACCATGAGGATACCAGCTTTTGAGTTTTGTGAATCCTTCTAATGAATCATTGAGCATAAGGGTGGTCTTAGAGATCCCTGGCACAGATAGGATATTTGATGCTGGCTCTTGAGGCCACTGGTTAAATCAGCTTTGGGATAAAAACCAATGTTATGACAAATAACAGTTTTACAATTTTTCCGCCTTCAGGAAATTTAGGTTTTCCTAATCTGTACCATGTGGATTCAGGGAGTAAGCACATTTTACTCTCATTGTCATAAAGTCAAATTTTTTTTCCCCTGAAGATCAAACAGGTTGTTGTTAAGGTATATTTAATACAGAAAAAGTTGCACATATTTAACATATAAATGTTATTGAGTTTGGACTACATATATAAACCTGTGATACCATCACCACAAACAAGGTAATTAATCTGTCTTTGAAAGATTTCTTGTGTCCCTTGATGCTGTTTTTTCTAATGGTAATAACACTTAGCATGAGTTCTGTCCTTTTAAAAAAATTTTAAGTGTACAACATTGTATTGTTAACAATTTCACTATGGTGTACAGTGGATCTCTAGAACCTATTAATTTTGTTTAACTATGTCTTTCTACCCATTGAACAACGTTTACCCTTTTCTTCTTCCCCATATCCCTTTGGCAACCACCATTCAATTCTCTGCTTCTGTGAATTTGACTATGTTAGGAGGAATCATACAGTATTTGCCCTTTAGTGACTGACTTATTTCCCTTAGCATAATCTCTTCCTGGTTTATCCATCCTGCTGCAAATGGTAGGATTACTTCTTTTTTAAGGCTGATTAATCACTGTGTCTCTCCAAAAATTTCTACTTCATACTTTAGTAGACAAATACCCTTAGATGAGGATAAAGAAAGACTCAGAATATAATCAATTCTTACCAATGCATATTTATGCATGATGAGTTTTAACAGAGTTCCATGTTATCCTCTTGGTGAATTTTCAAACATCAATAATCCCCATACAAATACTGGCATAGGAAAGTATTTTTATCATTTCTATGAAATTGGTTTAATCTATTGCTATGCTTTTTTCATACCTAATATGATTGAACATCAATGAATAATACAATGCTAAGAAACATACCCAAATCACCCAACTAAAGGGGGATATTCAGTTTATAAGTCTAAGTCCATCTCAGTACAAACTCATACCATTTGTTTTATATCATAGTTTGTCTTCATTGCTACTTCATTTCTATGCCAGTATTTCCCTTTCCTTCCTACACATTCAACTATTTAGTCATTCTTGCATTCATAATATAATACATATTTTGGATGTCTATTAGGGTTCAGGTATCAAACCAAGGACAGGGAAAGCAATGATGAAGAAAAAATCAGACACTTTCTGCTCTGATGAGATGTCAAACAATTATCATGCCATTTAATGTATAATTTTAAAACAAAATAAGCATTATTGATGAGAGGAAACGGTATGACATTATGTATCAAAGATACACTGACTAGACTATCACTGAAAGCAATTTTGAGAAAAATAGTACATTAGATGAGATGACAGATACTATTATGAATTAAGTAGGCCAGAGTATAGGACTGTGCTCTTCAATATACTAGCCACCAGCCACATGCACCTATTTATTACTAGAAATCCTAGAACAAATTGAGATACATAGTAGGTATAAAATACACTCTGGATTTCAAAGACTGAGTACTAAAAGGATATGTAAATTATGCCGAAGAATGTCAAGTGAGATGACCCCTCTAAGATGAGCAGTCACATCCAACAATGTCCGCTGCTTTCTTCATGGTAGAGAGAAAAGCTTTTAAAAAATGTTTTCCTGGAAACCTGGAGTGCTGATTTTATGCTCACTTTTTAAAGAAGAGATATGATTAAGAACCATAAACAAGGAATTTATTTGGGATCCAGTAGATATGTTTATGTGAATCAAAGGGAATTTAAATAACAATGGAAGAGTTTGAATAGTAAACAAAAAGGCAAAAAAAAATAGATAGGTGGAAAGTACAAACAACTTTTAAGCAGTTGAAGAGATAGAAAAGAAAGATTCTTAAAGAAGGGAAAGACTTAAAGGAAGTCTTTCTGTATGTTTGTTTGTTTTTAAGTAAAACAGTCATATTTATTTTTTAACTCTATTCTTATTTTTTTAAAGAAACTAGTACAAAATTTTATTTCATGCCATAACATATTATGCGAATGAATTCTGAAAACATAAGTTAAGATTAAATGAATATTTGAGTATTATACGTAGCAATAGTTACTTTAAGAAAGCATACTCATAAAGATTGAAAAAAAAATTTTTTTAAAGGGGCGGCTGGGTGACTAAGTCAGTTTGAGTGTCTGACTTTGGCTTAGGTCATTATCTCACAGTTCATATGTTTGAGCTCCGTGTCGGGCTCTGTGATGACAGCTTAGACCCTGCAACCTGCTTGGGATTCTGTGTCTCACTCTCTCTCTGCTCCTCCCCTGCTCATGCTCTGTCTCTCTCTCTCTCAAAAATAAATAAACATTAAAAAATTAAAAAAAAAAGAAAGTATACTTAAACTTGGTATTTTATACAAATTATGAAAATTGTCATGAGAAGAATATGTAAAGATTTATATTTATTCTATGGATGCTGATCCTTTATTTTAATATATTTTTTGTTTGGCAAGTATTTTCTTTTTGTAACATAATTACTTCTTTTCTAATATATATTTTTTTATTTGAGTATAGTTGACACACAATATTACAATAGTTTCAGGTGTAAAACTTAATGATTCAACAAGTTTATACCTTATGCCATGTTCACCACAAGTTTAGCTACCATCTGTCCCACTTCATTGCTTTTATAATATTGACTATATTCTCTACCCTCTGCTTTTTATTCCTATGACTTATTCATTCCATAGCTGGAGGCCTGTATCTCCCTCTTACCTTACCCATTTTTCCCAATGCCCCACTTCCCTCCTCTCAGGTAACCCTCATTTTGTTCTCTTACTTATAATCCTGATTATGTTTTTTTGTTTGATTCTTCATTTTGAAAATTTTACTTAATTTTATTTTAGAGAGAGAGCACATGTAAGAGCAGAAAGGGGCAGAGGGAGAGAAAGAGAGAAAGAGAATCTTAACTAGGTTCCACATGCAGTGCAGAGCCTGATGCAGGGCTCAGTCCCATAGCCCTGGGATCATGACCTGAGCCAAAATCAAGAGTCAGATGCTCAACCAACTGAGCCACCCAGGGGTTCCTGTTTATTCATTTTTTTAGATTCGGTTCATGAGTGGAATCATATGATATTTGTCTTTCTCA
Source organism: Hyaena hyaena (assembly GCF_003009895.1). Classification (NCBI taxonomy): domain Eukaryota; kingdom Metazoa; phylum Chordata; class Mammalia; order Carnivora; family Hyaenidae; genus Hyaena; species Hyaena hyaena. The sequence continues at coordinate 693,476 of NW_024081273.1, read as the reverse complement.
GCTAACTTATTTCACTTAATATAATCCCTTCTAGTTCCATCCATGTTGTCCCCAAATGGCAATATTTTATCCTTTTAATAGCTGTGTAATATTCCATTTTACATATATATATGACTTTTTCCTTGTCCATTTGTGTATTGATGGTCACTTAGATTGCTTTCATGTCTTGGCTATTCTAAATAATGCTGTAATAAGCATAGGGGTGCATATATCTCTTTGACCTTATGTTTTTGTTTTCCCTTTATGCTTTTGTTTTGTAAATAGTGGAATTATTGGATCATAGGATGCTTCTAGTTTTAACTTTTTGAGGAATGTCCATACTGTTTTTCATAGTGACTGTACCAATTTACATTCCCACCAGCAGTGGCACAAGAATTCCTTTTTCTCCACATCCTCATCAACAATAGTTTATTATCTTCTTGATTTTAGCCATTCTGAAAGGTGTGAGGTGATATCTCATTGTGGTTTTGATTTACATTTCCCTGATAATTAGTGATGCTGAACGTCTCTTCATGTGTCTGTTGGCCATCTGTGTGTCTTCCTTGAGAAATATCTCTTCAAGCCCTCTGTTCATTTTTTTAATCAGACTGTATTTTTGGTGTTGAGTTGTATAAGTTCTTTATATGGTTTGAATATTATGGTTTCAGGTCTCATGTTTAGGTATTTAATACATTTTGAGTTGTTTTGTGTACGTTGTTAGAAAGTAATCAAGTTTCATTCTTTAAAATACAGCTATCCAGTTTCCCCAGCATCATTTATTCAAAAAGTGTCTTTTCTCCATTGTATATTCTTGCCTCCTTTGTCATAGATTAACTGACCATATAAATATGGGTTTATTTCTGGGGTCTGTATTCTGTTCCATTGATCCATGTGTCTGTTTTTATGCCAGTGACATACTGTTTTGATTACTACAGCTTTGTAGTACATCTTGAAATCCAGAATTGTGATACTGCCAGCTTTGTTCTTTGTTCTAAAGATTTCATTGGCTATATTGGCTCTTCTGTGGTTCCACACAAATTTTAGGATTATTTGTTCTAGTTTTGTGAAAAATTCTATTAGTATTTTGATAGAAATTGCAATTAATCTGTACATTGCTTTGTATAATATCAACGTTTTGACAATATTAATTCTTCCAATCCATGAGCATGGAATATCTTTCCATTTGTTTGTGCTCTGTTCAATTACTTTCATCAGTGTTTTAAAATTTTCAGAGTATAAATCTTTCACCTCTTGGTTAAGTTTATTCTAGATATTTTATTCTTTTTGGTGTAATTGTAAAGTAAATTGTGTTTTGTGGTTTTTTTGAAAATTTCTCTTTCTGCAACTTCATTGTTAATATATAGAAACACTGCCAATTTTTGAGTATTAATTATCCTGCCATTTTACTGAATTTGTTTATTACTTCTAATAGTTTCTTTGGTGGAGTCTTTAAGATTTTCCATGTATGGTATCATGCCATCTGCAAATAGTAATAGTTTAATTTCTTCTTTTCCAATATGGATGTCTCTTACTCTTTCTTCCCTGATTGCTGTGGCAAGGGCTTCCAGTACTATGTTGAATAAAAGTGGTGAGAGTGGACATCATTGTCTTGTTTCTGACTTTAGAGGGAAAACTCAGTTTTTCACCATTGAGGAAGACATTAGCTGAAGATTTTTCATCAATAGCCTTTATTATGTTGAGGTATGTTCCCTCCAACCCCAGTCTGTCTGTCATGAATGGATGTTGAAACTTGTCATATACTTTTTCTGCACCTTTTTCTGAGATGACGATATGATTTTTATCCTTTGTTAGTTTTTTAAAATATTTTTATTAATATCAGCCTCGTCCTTTTTTTTAATGTTTTATTTATTTCTGAGAGAGAGAGAGAGAGAGAAGTGTGAGCATGGGATGGTCAGAGAGAGAGGGAGATACAGAATCTGAAACAGGCTCCAGGCTCTGAGCCAGCTGTCAGCACAGAGCCCAACACAGGGCTCAACCCACAAACCATGAGATCATGACCTGAACCGAAGTTGGTCGCTTAACCGACTGAGCCATCCAGGTGTCCCTATCCTTTGTTTGTTAATGTGCTGTATGATGTTGATTGATTTGCATCCTGGAAATAAATGCCACCTGATGGTGATAAAAAATCTTTTTAAAGTATTGTCATATGCAGTTTGCTAATATTTGGTTGAGGATTTTGCCTTTATGTTCATCAGAGAAGTGGGCCTGTAGTGTTTATTTTGTGATTTTTTTTCATCTTTGCCTGGTTTTTTCAACAGGATAATGCTGGCTTCATAGAATATATTTGGAAGCTTCATTCATCTTCTATTTTTTTCCCTTCCTGTAGGTATTAACTCTTATTTAAATGTCTGATAGAATTCACTTGTGAAGTGAATCTGATCCTGGACTTTTAATTTTTGGTAGTATATTTTTTTATTATCATTTCAATTTTGTTACTTGTAATCAGTCTGTTCATATTTTCTATTTCCTCCTGGTTTAGTTTTGCAAGATTGTGTGTTTCTAGGAATTTATGTTTCTAGGTTGTCCAGTTTGTTAGAATATGATTTTTCATAGTATTTTCTTATAATCCTTTGTATTTCTGTGGTATCAGTTATTTCTCATCTCTCATTTCTGATTTTATTAATTCTTGTGCTTTTTCTTTTTTTCTTGATGTCTCTGGTTATGGTTTGTCAATTTTGTTTGTTTGTTTGTTTGTCAAAGAACCAGCTCTTGGTTTCATTGATTTTTTTAGTATCTATTTCATTTATTTGTCTTCTGATCTTTATTATTTCCTTTCTTCTACTCACCTAGTGCTTTGTTTGTTCTTCCTTTTCTAGGTCTAGTTCCTTAAGGCTTAAGGTTAGATTGTTGCATTTTTTTCCTTGTTTCTTGATAAAGGCCTGTATTGCTATATGCTTCCTTCTCAGAACTGCTTTCAGTGTGTCCCAGAAATCTTGGGCTTCTGTGTTTTCATTTTCATTTGTCTCCATGTACTTTTTTTATTTCCTTTTTTTTTTTTTTTATGTTTTCATTGACCCTTTGGTTGTTTAGTCTCCATGTGCTTGTGTTTTTATTTATTTTTTCTTATGATTTACTTCTAATTTTATATCATTGTGGATGGAAAAGATGTATTTAATATTCTTAAATTTATTGAGGCTTGTTTTATGGCCTAATATATAATCTATTCTGGAGAGTGTTCCATGTGCACTTGAAAAGAATGTGTTTTCTGCTGTTTTTGGATGGAATGTTCTGTGTATATCTGTTATGTCAATTTGGTCCAATGTGTCATTCAAAGACAAAGTTTTCTTATTGATTATCTGTCTGGAGGATATATCCATTGAGAAAAGTGGAAAGTTAAAGTCCTCTAATACTATTATATTCCCATCAGTTACTCTTTATGTCCATTAATATTTGCTTTATTGTTTAGGTGTTCTAGTGTTGAGTTTATAGATATTTACAACTATTATATGTACTTGTTGGATGGAAACTTTATTAGTATTTATCATTATGTAATACTCTATGTTGTCTCTTTTTTAAAAATTATTTTTATATCTTTATTTTATTCTGAGAGACAGAGAGTGAGTGGGGGAGGGGCAGAGAGAGAGACACACAGAATCCTAAGCAGGATCCAGGCTCTGAGCTCTCAGCACAGAGCCCAACACAGGGCTCGAACCCATGGACTGTTAGATTATGACCTGAGCTGAAGTCAGAAGCTCAACTGACTGAGCCACCCAAGCCCCCATGTTGTCTCTTGTTACAATGTTTGTTTTAAAGTCTGTTTTGTCTGATGCAAGTATTGCTACCCAAGCTTTTTTTTTTTTCACTTTCATTTGCATGGTGAATGTTTTTGCATCCCTTTACTTTCAGCCTCTATGCATCTTTATGTCTGAGGTGAGTCTCTTAAAAGCATCATATAGATGAGTCTTTTATTTTTTTTTTTTAACCCATTCCACAATTCTATGTCTTTTGATTGGAGCATTTAGGCTATTTACATTTAAAATGATTTTCAAATGGTTGTACTTACTGACATTTTTAAAATTTGGTTTTAGTTGTTTTTGCAGTTCTCCTTCATTCCTTTCTTCTCCTTTTGCTTTTTTTTCTTTGTGATGTTTTGTTTGGCTTTCTATCTTGATGCGTGTGCGTGTGTGTGTGTGTATCATAAGTTTTGGATTTATGGCTACCAGGAGGTTCATATATAACATTTTAAGTAAATACAAATCCATATTACTTTGATGGATATTTAAGTTTAAACACATTCTGAAGAAGAAGAGGAGGAGGAGGAGGAGTAAGAATACCTTTCTCTTTCACTCCTTTCCTTTTAGTCCGTTCTCCACATTTTATATATATGTTCTCCTATTTTACGTCTTTTAATTCATATTTTTCTTATATCTAATTATAACCATTTCTTTTCTACTTAAAGAAGTCCCTTTAACATTTCTTGTATGGCTGGTTTAGTGATCTCTTCATCTCCTCTTCAAATCTGAATGATAACCTTGCCTGGTAGAGTATTCCTGGTTGTACGCTTTTTCCTTTCAGTACTTTGACTACATCAAACCACTCCCTCTGGCTTGCAAATTTCTGCTGAAAAATCAGCTGATAGCTTTATAGGTTTTCCTTGTAAGTAACTTTTGTTTCTCTCTTGCTGCTTTAAGATTCTTTTTATCTTTGACTTATGACATTTTAATTATTATGTGCCATTGTATGGACCTCCTGACTTCATCTTGTTTGGAACTGTCAGTGCTGCTTCTTCTTTTTTTTTAATGTTAATTTAATTTGAGGGAGAGAGAGACAGACTGAAAGCGAGAGGGGGCAGAGAGAGAGGGAGACACAGAATCCAAAGTAGGCTCCAGGCTCTGAGCTGTCAACACAGAGCCTAATGCGGGGCTTGAACTCACAAGCTGTGAGATCATGACCTGAGCTGAAGTTGGACACTCTACTGACTGAGCCACCCAGACACCCTCTGTCAGTGCTTCTTGAACTTGGATATATATTTTCCTCCCTAGGTAAGGGAAGTTTTCAGTTATTATATCTTGAAATAAGTTTTCTACACCTTTCTCTCTCTCTTCTTTTCCTAGGACCCCTATAATATGAATGTTTCTTTGCTTGCTGTTGTCCAAGGGATCTCTTAATCTATCCTCAGTTTTTAAAATTCTCTTTTCTTTTAGCTGGTCAATTTGTATGCTTTTCATTATCCTGTCTTCCTAATCACTGGGATATTATTTTGTATCTTCTGATTTACTGTTGATTCCCTCTAGTTTGTTTTTTATTTCAGGTATATTTTTTAACTCTGATTGGTTCTTTTCAATATTTTCTATTTCTTTATTGAAAGTCTCATGAGTTATTCCATTTATTTTTTCCAGCCTGGTGAGTATCTTTATGATCATTACTTTAAATTCTTTATCAGACATATTGCTCATCTCTGTTTCAATTAGTTCTTTTTCTGAGGTTTTTTCTTATTCTTTCTTTTGGAACATACTCCTTTGTCTTACCATTTACTTGACTTTCTGTGTTTGTTTCTATGGATTAGGTAAAAGAGCTACTTCTCCTAAAGCTGAAGGAGTGTCTTATGAATACTGTCCCCTATGAAGACTGTGTGTGCTTGGTGACTTGCTGGTTATCTGGAGATGTGGCTGTATATGTTAGTTACTCTTTTAAATCATGGCTTTTTACAGAAAGAATAAAGAAATAATTACTCTAATAAAAGGAAAACAAGAAAAGAAGGGAAAAAAAGAACAAGAAAGAAAAGAACAGAGCCAAAAAGAAAAAACAAATAAGACAAATAATAAAAAATTAAAAAAATAATAAAACAACAACAGTAACACAACACAACAACACAATAAACCAAGGCTTGTTTTCTGTGTTCTGGCACCACAGGGTGGCTGGTGCAGGCTAGTAGACCCTGGACCCACTGAGATCTCAAGCTTACTATGACGATTGGACTTACCCATTATGGTGTCTGGACCTTGCTCTGGTCTAGGCTTTTAAGGTGTAAGAACAGAAACTGTTTTCTCTAATCCCTCTGACCTGTAGAGCTTTACTGTAGCTTTTCTGCCTCTTGCCAGATTTCTAGCATTGTCTCTTTTATATGCAAGTTGCTCTTTTAAACTGCAGCTTTTTTCTGTGCCCAAGGACAGAGGGATCTGTTCTGGGTCCCTCAGTACAATCCCTCCCCACAGCCATTTGCAGCACTGAGGTGATTGCAGTAATCCTTTGGCTACTGTGTGTCTGCCTCTCTTGCTGTTCTCTCGCTATTCTATCTTAGTTTGTTCAATAGCTATTCAATCTGCGGATATTTAGGAAGAATTATATAAATAGGTGTAAATTGGTGTGTTCCGTGGAGGAGATGAGTTCAAGGTGTCTCTATGTCGCTATTTTGTACCAGAACTCTCAAGACCATCATATTTAATATGAGCCATGAGAGAGAATTTGAATATGCATATAAATCGTAAAAAGGGATAACTGTGTAAGGGTAAGTTTCCAGGAGAGCAGTTTTTTTTTTTTTTTTTTAACTTTCAAGGTATAATGCAGGCATCAGCTTCCTTGTCAAGTTATTTTGTATTAGATATTGATCTCCATTTAATCACATCATACTGTATATTTAGGATATTTATTGTCTTCTGACTGCCATGTAGGGAATGTGAAAACATGTCACTCTACTGGGGTAATATAGTTTGACCTAAGACATTCAAGTCAATGCACCCCTAATGCCCAAAAGAATGACATGCAGTGGGGTGCCTGAGTGGCTCAGTTGGCTGAGTGCCAACTTCGGATCAGGTCATGATCTCACAGCTTGTGTGATTGAGACCCACATTGGGTGTGTGCTAACTGCTTGGAGCCTCGAACCTGCTTCAGATTCTTTGTCTTCCTTGGTCTCTCTGTCCTTCCCCCACTAGTTGTCTGTCTCTACCTCTCAAAAATAAATATTGAAGAAAAAATGACATCCAAGTAAAGAAGGTATAATGGTAGAAGATACTTGGGTGGTATCCCTGAAACTTTACCTTCATGTATTCTGCTCTGTGCTTGCCAGCATATGACTGACCCTGGATTTAATATTTTGAAGGCCTAAACACAGATATAATTGATTTTTCTAAAGTTCTCTTTCATAGACTTACTTCCTCCCTTTTTGCTATGAGTTCCTTATTGGCTTATAGCCAATCACAGGAAGGCTGTTAGAATTTTTTACATTAGAATGTTTTACAAGTACCGTTGATTGCAATATTCACCTTTCTCACTATATTCTGTAATTATTATTTAATCATTAATTCAATACTATAACAAACACCTCCTCAAAACCCAGAGTGCTTTTTACATAATTAATACCTAGTAGGATTAATTTCTCCACTATTAAGATTTAAGGTTGATTGTAAAAATCATTACAAGTACTTCTAAGACAGTATATAATAGTTAGGAAAATAAAAGAAGGTGGTTACCCCTAATACCAAAAGAAAATAAAGTTTCTGAATCCAAAATGAAGTTTGGCTCTAACACCTGAATGTAGTTATCCTTTGGAGGGAATGAGCCATATAATTTTTTGTATATCATTGGTTGGGCTTTGTATTTTAATTTTCCAACTGAGAATGGGTTCTTTTAAGAGGTGAGACAGTCAGTTGAATTGGTTCAAAGCCATGTGTAATGAATGGACCAGATTTTCTTTTCATCACATTTGCAAGGATCTATGCAAGAGGGTGCTTGTTTTATATTTTGGGGACACAAATGGTGTTCAACAATATTGAGGATATTAGCTCAGTGAACCAATTGATTTTAACTTTTAAATAGCCTTTTCCATTTTCTCTACTGTCAATTGGAAAACTTTCATGAGAACATACATGAGACTACCATGATTGAGGCCTTATTCAAAAACTCAAAGCTGTCCATGAGAAGCCAGCCATGGGGGCATGATACACATTCTACATTCTCAGAAATAGCCTGAAATCTCTTCAGATTAGGGCAGTTAAGTTAGTAGTTCATTAGTAAATAAAAGGATTTCATGACACTTCTTTTTAGTACCAGTTCCTATGAAAAGCAAGAACCAAAAATTGATAGCTCACAGGCTCATCTAAGTGTTGTGTGTGTGTGTGTGGGGGGGGAGTTTACATAGAGTTTTGAATTTTTGCTTGGTAATATTGGAAAATCTGTCAACATGCCACCTCCTCACAATTGATTGAGTCTGGGTAACAGATTCTCTTCTTTAGAGAGGGTGTACATTTTCCATGTCCTCTCATTTCTTACTATTCCTCTAACATTGAATTCTAATGTGAACTTCCTTTTCTGCTGACCCATTTCATTGACATATCATAATTGTCTAATTCCTGTAAGTATCTGGATTGGCAATCCCTAATCCAAATTAAGATTCTCTAAACCTTTTGTGTGAAAACAGCTGTTTGATGATTTGAATTAAGCTTTGACCTCACTAGAGCGAGTGTGGGATGAGAGTGCATAGCTGAGGGCTTACACAGGATGTTCAGGTGTGACAATAGGCTCTGTCAACATCCATAAATTAAATATAGGCCAGTTCTGAAACACAGTTATGCAAGTCGTTTCAATCTAGTCAGTGTGGGAAATAACCAGTACCACTTGTATAAATGAAGTCATGAAGTAAAGCTGTAAAATTGTAGTTGTGGTAATTTTATGTGCAAACATATAATATATAGGTATTATTTGCTAAAAGAGGTGGTTTGTATCATGTGGTGCTTATGAGGATGTTAGAACATTTTTGTCACAAATCTTTATCTTGCCATTGAAGCAGAAATACTCAGGATGACTGTGACTTTGCTGTGTTGTTTGCTGTATGCAAACTTTTCAGCAAAAATCTTTTGGGTCCTATTCTAGCAATTGTATATCTGGGTGGTATTTGAGTGGACTTCTCTAACAATTACTCTCACTTCTTCTTCCTCTTAGCCTCTTACTATAAAGAGGAAAAATTTATAAAACATTTTCTCTAGAAAACTTGAATACAGATTTCATACTGATTTGCATTACTTTTTTCTTAGGTAAACACACACCTTAACTTTATAATGGCATAAACAAATTCCAACATCAAAACTGTAACTATTAAGATATTATGTGTAATATTAAGATATTCAGAAAATAGCAATCTTAATAACAATTAGAGATGTTACTGAGCATACAAATAACCAAAAATTTTACTCAGATTATGAAGAATATAATCACTAAAATGCTTGCTAGCAGTTTAATGGCCACATGTGCAAGATAATCATAAGGAATGCAAAAGTCCAGGCTAATGGGAAAGAGTAGTTAGGAAAGCTGAAGTATGAAATTTCAATATTTGAAATTGAATGCCCACAACTTGACAAACTAACCAACAGCACATCGGCTGCACTAAAATTTTCCCAGACATAAGCACTTTGGGAGAAAATTCTTAATGGCTCTCCTGCCTTTCAGCAATGTTATGAGCAGGGGCACCTGCTTTTGTTTTGGATTATCTTTTCAAGGACGATTGTATTGCAAATGGCCTCAGAAGATAGAGATAGTGTCTCCCTCAAAGGAACAAGGATTGAACATGTTTGCTTACAGCTTAAGGTAAAATATCTGAGTTGACTAAACTCAGAGTCCCTCAACCATGATGCAAACCTACTGTGTGAACAGCATCCACCTGGGATGTTCTATGTTGTCCCAATGAGACTCAGGAAACACAAGATAAGTTTATGCTGCTTCCTGCCCCAAGAAAATAAAGTCCTTCCTCTGATCCAGGATTCTTCTATTTTTAGTCCTCATCCATAATAGTGTGCCAAACTAAATTGTTAGCCCCCAATAGGTAAAATCTCAGATCCTTCTCACTTCTCAATGCAGCAAGCCTTAAGCCTACATTCTTATGTAAGTAACTGAATCCAATTTTCCAATCTTTGCAACTTCTGAGTTTTGAATAGAAGTTGATTTTTACAGTTACCTGAGCATATAGTTCTGCAATCATTTATTCAATGTTTTCAATCTTATTTTTTCTCATAATGAATTCATATCATGCCCCAGTGCATTGATTGAAAAGTAGAAATGACACTTACAAACATTAAATCTATAGGAAACCCCCACTCATGACAAACCTCTCTGAATCTCTCTGCTTCTGACCTCTCCTTGTAGTACAAAATTAGTTAAGTGTGTAAGCACTATCTAAAATAAAAATGTTGGGTGCTGCATCCTGCTAAGTCAACTAATTTTAGACATATATCATGACCCAAAATGCAACACTGACACTGAAACTTATTTTATGCACAATAACTTTATAGTCAACTTTTAAGATTCCAAAGATTTGAAAGCTTATGTGTGAAGTGGTCTTACTGTTTCTGTTAAGCAGTTCATATTAGTATGAGTATTAGTATTCCAAAATATTTCCAAAATTGTGCTATTAGAGCTGATCTCTTTCTGTGATCACATTGATGGAATTACAGTTTTCAATGTCAAATCCACAGATTGCATGGTTTCACTTCTGCTCTTGGCTTTTGATTTGGAATAGCTCAAGTTGTTATTTCTATTATATTCTCTATAATTCTCTGTTAAAATAGCAACACACAGTAATATCCATGTGGAACAAGTTTCTCAAAATGAATGACAGTTAAAGTTTAAAATAACTGTGTGGTTCTTCTTTTCACATAAATACAGTTTTGTTCTTCTTTTTTTTTTAACACACCTGACATATTCCCCTGTAAAGCCCTATTTGTAGTGAAAAAGATCCCAGGTCAATTTGTTCCTTATCAGTGAAGAGCATTGAAAAGGCTGACTGTAGATTCTATATTTATCTTTTCTTGTTAGGCTAGAGGGAAAATCAGTTTGTGGCAAAAAGACCCAAAGCTTATTCATGAGATTTCTCTGTTAATGCTACTAACAAAAGGGTTATCATCTTTCCTATAAGATCTCTGAGAGGTAGATCATGAAATATGAGATTTCAGAGAAATCATAAATCTCTGCCATTACCTATATGGTGCCCATAAGATCCCTCACTTTTCTTGTACATTTATTACTGATTTTAAATTAAAAAAAAAAAATAGAGCTGTAGCTTCTCCAAAGTAGTGATAAAGAGAAAAGCAAGCCTGAGCGTTGAGAGTTTAGCGAAGCTGCTTCACAGTATTGTTGCCTTGGCATCTATTGTCTTTGGCCCAGTGGCCTGTGGGGACTTTAAATAAACTAACACCAGTTCCCTCATGCAAGTACATGTACCAGACAACAGTTTTCAGAGCCACAACAAATATAAGTCTGATGTGAATTCCCCAATGATCCTTGTGATCAGTAGCCCCCCGCCCCATCTTCAAGGGCTTCACTTTGTGTACCTCTTAAATAAGACCTCTGTGGAGCTTATCAAAATTCTGCTTCTTCTAGTTTGAAGCAACCAATCCAGCTGTAGCCAGGGAACTCCAAAATGCCCCATCCATGGATCCCAGTAAAGGCACATACCCATGTCTTGCCTGTCTTTCTGCCTGTACTCTGCCTTGATCTCCCTGTGTGGCTTTTTGGGTATTATGCCATGTACTTCCTCCAGGACCTGTGAATAATAAACTGTTCTATTTCAATGTCTCTTATGGTCTTTTGCTGAACACTGGCTCATTGTCTGGCACCCTGTGCTCCATATAACAAATGTTAATTTCACAAAGTCATAACACTGGAAAAGAGAAATTCTTATATAATCAGCTCAAGGGTAACCTTTTCTAGGAACCCTTCCTTAACAGTGCTTCACTTTTAATGTCACCTCCATCCATAGCCAATCTTATATGGATGTCCTTTATGTGTTCCTCATGGTTCCTAGGTTACTCCCTGCAGGGATAGATGTACAGACAGTGTAACTTTCTATTTTAGACAGAATTTCTTGAGAGGAATGTTGATGTCTTATCTTTGCATCTCTAGTTCATGGAGCTTTCTGGGCTATACAATGAGTATTAATAAATATTAACAACAACATTGTTGTTCATAATAATGAACAGTTATTTTCAGCATTTTCTGTACAATTTTCTATGGCATGAGTGACCCAGAAAGTTTTATCTCAGCAGAAATCTTGGCACTCAAATTATTAGCCTTGTGAGTGATCTAACTTTGACTTTGTGGTCTCAGCTCTAAAATCTGAATTCCTTCCTTAGTCTCAGAAGTGTTACTTTCTAGCCTTTTATTGGAATTTTTCTGTTATTAGACAGAGAGAGAATTTCTAGCAGGCCCCCTGCCCAACCCAACACTGGGCTTGATCTCACAACCCTGAGATCATGACCTGAGCTGAAATAAAGAATCGGTCCCTTAACCAACTGAGCTACCCAGGCACACCTAGAATTTTTTTCAAGGTTTAAGGGACTTGTCTGATGTCCTTCTAAATTATTTTAGAGATATAATCTTCAGTTATACTATAACATATCAGATTCCTGGCAAGAAACGTTGATAAAATAATAATTTTTATGTCTGTTTTTGAAAGATATGATTGGATATATAGCAGTAGGACATTAAAACCTGCTATTGTTATATTTTGTCTTTGTAGTTGTGATAAGGCCAAAAACAAAAATGATTTTCTTTAGTCATCTGTTTAGCTGATTTTATTTACTAGTGCAACTAATTCATCATGGTTCTGTTTTGCCATTCCTCCCTCCAGCAACACCTTTAATATTCAGGCAATAAATGTGATATATACTCTGATGCTGGGGAAATTCATGTTTCTGTACCCTGCTGCATTTCATATTATTCTACTTTTCCATAGATTGTTTTTATTCTTACTGGGCTAGGTATACTTCTATTGACTGCTTACTGGTCTATGGTACATTATTTTCAAAGCTCCTACAACTCTTCACCTCTCCCAGGATGTTTTGTGAATATAATTCTGCACGGTAGTAACCAAAGTCAAGTATCCAGAGAACTGGGCAACAGGCTAAAATTCCTTTTCGAATGCCATGGCCATGTGTGCAAATTAGGTCCCAAGAACCACCAGGACCATTCCATAGTCCCTTAAGGTAGATGTGCAAACTAAACCCTAATAGACAGTGACCCTGGGTTAATTACATAAAATATGTAATCTATTTATATTTTGTTAGTGAATCTAGCAGCCTGAAGCTTGAATTAAATAACAGCTTACCTAAAGAGAAACAAAAATTCAAATTACCAAATATCTTACCATCATATTTGACCCTTGGTAAATGTATGTAAAAAATGCATATGAACACCTATGAAGTATTTTTATTGTTGTTTCATCTTAAAAGTGTAAATATATTAGAAAATAACACCAAAGTGTAAGTAACAGTAAAACCAATGATAATGACACAATTCTACGGCAACAGTTGTTATCTTGGCATATTATGTTCTGACCTATTTTCTAATGAAGATAATTGAAAATTATATGTACAATATTATACTTTGTTCCATTTAAACAAACTGATATCATAAATAATTCAATATCAATTTATGAGGTCAATATAGCAAAGTAGTTAAGAAAATGAATTTTTGGAACAGATGTCTGGGTTTTTACCCTAGCTCTGCTCCTTACAAAACTGGGTCACCCTAGACAAGTAACTTAAGTTTTTTACACCTAAAGTTTACAAAAAAGAAGAGAGTTAGTAGAGCATATTTCTCATAGGGTCCTTGTGAGAATTCTCTGTGTTAATACACATGAAAATGCTTAGTTTAATACATCACACAGTAGGGAATATAAAAAAAATAGTTATAATTATTTAATGTCTGGATATGATTATATTTTATATATATTAACCAGTTTTTTCCGTTAGTCCCTAAAGTTCAAAATTATTTTTCAAATATTTATAAATAAAAAAACGTTTTGATGGTCTTTCTATAAAATGTAGAGTTTCTTTTAAGATATTTTTTCCTTGAGGATATCTGTACATGTTAAATGATTTGGCCAAAATCAGTCTGAAGACATTTGACATGTATCAGTAGATTTTCTCCCCCAAGAAGATAGCAGGACATAAAAAGTCACCAGGAACTTATGAAAATAACTTATCATCATTGAATAATATAAATATTTACTTATTTTTAGTGGTATCACACTATTAACTTTAATTTGAAGTTATTTCATTACATGAAGAATGGAGTATATATATTTTGCACTTACAACATGTTATAGGTTGATTCGTGTTACCCCAAAATTCATATGGTCAAGTCATAAAACCTAGTACCTCAAAATTTGAGAATAAGGTCGTTACTGACATAGTTACATGAGGATGAGACCATATTGTAGTCAAGTGGGCATCTAATCCAATGCTACTGGTGTCCTTATAAAATGGGGGAAATTTAGATACAGGCATGCACTTTGTGAAGTTGAAGGCAAAGATCAGGTGATGAAGTAGAACCAAGGAACACCAAAGATCACCATCAAATCCCTGGAAACTAGGAGTGAGTCTTGGAACAGATTTCTTCTTCATAGTCCTCAAGACTGATGGCCTCCAGAACCCTGAGACAATAATTTTCTGTTGTTCTAAGCCACCCATTTTGTGGTACTTTGTTATGGCAGCTTAATAAGCTAATATACTTCCTTTGGGATTTCCTCATTAGTAAATATACTATGTGAGTTCTTTACCGATTTATATACTTTTCATACTTTTATATTTGATGTGCTCTTTTACAGAGTGGTGTGCGGTGCCCCTGTCTCTAATATGTTCACTGGCTAATATGTTCATATGTCTTTAATATGTTCATATAATTAGGATGGTTTTTGGACTAATTCTTTTTTTAAAATCAGTTCTCTAGTGTTATGCTAAGCTGTTGTCTTAGTTACCATACTTCAAAAAATAGAATTTCATACCTGAGGAAACTGGATTTTCCCTTTTTTTCTCTCCTTTTATAATTTTTAATACTCTTCTAACCTATTTCTGTTTCCTTAGTTTTCTTCTTAGGGTCTTGTTTTAAATCAGTAATTTTATTTTAAAATTGATTAAATCTTTAAATACATGCATACACACGCATGCACGCATGCACACACAGTGGAGGAAAACCAGATGCTCTCTCCAGAGAAAGGGATATCATAAGTATCAAAAGTAAAGCAGGCCTTGTTTTATTACATTCATTTTCACATATATGTGAACCTAATTTCATCTTCATGTTACAGTTAGATGGTTGTGACAACTATATATCTATTCAAAGTGAAATTTTAATATAGCTTTGAGAGAAAATAAATAGCAGTGATTAAAATATAGAACATCTATTTATGTTTTTGGAATGCACAGACATTTAAGTTAATTGCAAACTGATGTAATTGTTCTTTTTCTTAAGGTATTTATTTATTTTCTTTATTTTTATTTTTTTAAATAGTTTATTGCCAAGTTGGTTTCCATACAACACCCAGTGCCCATCCCAACAAGTGCCCTCCTCCATTCCCATCACCCCACTTCCCCTCTCCCCCACCCCCATCAGCCCTCAACCTATTCTCAACATTCAAGGGTCTCTCATGGTTTGCTTGCTTCCCTCCCTCTTAAGGTATTTAAACATTGCATGCCAACCAGTTCCCTATTCCCATATCTATGCGACTGATAAGAGATTTAAAACTCATCACACTCATTAGTCTATGTAGTGATGTAGTTGTCTACAATTGTGGAGTGTTAGTCCCTCTTATTAAAGACATTAGCTCTTTGGCTTTAGTTAGGAGAAATGATAACAGAATTTATGAACTGTTTGATAGATAAAAGTCTTATCCACTTTATATAATTTCCTACATCTTGGAAGGATAATCCTGCTTCCTGTTAAAAGTTACCTGTAAAAGATTTGATTAAGAGTCAGCTTATTGTGATGGGTAAATGTGTTAGAAAAGTTGTATGTCCTTTATGATTTCAAGTGATTAATTATATAAGGTAAATCTTGTCTGAAAAATGTGTCAAAGTTTGGATTTTCAAGGAGATTTTTCTTAAAAATCAATTTTAAAAAATGAAACAAATTTACTAAAAAAAGCAAGCATTCAAATACTTGATACATAACATTTAACTACATTTTCAGCAAAAGCCCAAATCAAAGATCAAGCAATTCATAACCCAAAAAAGTACAGATTTTTATAAGAAATTTCATACAGGGACACTTATTTATTAAATACATGTTCTATTAAAAATTCTAAAAGTCAACATATCCACAGAATATTTCTTTTCTCGGGCATGGAAACCCAATATTTTTCTAAAGATCATAGTGTTTCAGCTTGAAAAGATCTAATGAAACCTAGGTTTTTCTCTCTTTCTCTAATAAAAACTATATCCATTCCATATATAGTGATCTATTACATTCAATATAAGATCTGAAAGGACAAAATGTACACCATCAAGAAGTCAATGAACCAAATTGGTTTATGTATCTGTTCCAAACCAATTTTACTGAAAAACTTCAGACCATATTGTATGGGTTTTTTTTTTCTTGTTTTGTGATTTCTATCCTTTGTTTTTATTACATTTCCCATTTTGGCTTTTCTTTTAACATCCGCACAAAGATATTTAGATGGACTTTCATAACTTTAATAATAGGTGTAAAGTAAAAGCTTTGAATTCATTTTTCTTCAGTTTTGAAAGAACTTTTTGTTTCCCCATCCATTGTATTATCATAACTAGTTAAATTCCAGAGCCCCCTTAATTCTTTTCACTGCAATATAAATAAGTTATTTATATTGCTCCAACCATGAACATATTGGTTTATGTAGTAATAATCCTGGTCCTAAGTACAGGAATGTCAAATATTAAGTAAAGTATTCTGGGGCCTGACTCTTTTTTTTCTTTAAGACTTACTTATTTTTGGGGGCACCTGGGTGGCTCAGCCTGTTAAGCATCCGACTTTGGCTCAGGTCATGATCTCACAGTTAGTGGGTTCCAGCCCTGCGTCGGGCTCTGTGCTAACAGCTAGCTCAGAGCCTGGAGCCTGCTTCAGATTCTGTATCTCCCTCTCTATCTGACCCTCCCCTGCTCACGCTGTCTCTCTCTCCCTTCTCTCTCTCTCTCTCTCTCTCTCTTTCTCAGAAATAAATAAAAAACATTTAAAAAAATTCTTTAAAAAAAGACTTATTTTTTGAGAGAGAGAGTGCAAGTGGGGACACGGCAGGGAGGGAGGGAGACAGAAGATTCAAAGCAGGTTCTGTGCTGACAGCAGTGAGCCCTATGTGGGGCTTGAATTCACAAGCGGAGAGGTCATGACCTCAGCCAAGTCCAAGGGATGCTCAGCTCAACTGACTGAGCCATCCAGGTGCCGCCGGCCTGATTCTTTAATTCCAGTACTCAGTATAAAGGCTCAAGGGAAACACTGCAGTAGTTACTGGTGGTTTAGGAATCCACTTGTTACATTGTCATTCTGATACTTGAAACATACCATATAATTTAAGAGTTAATGAGACTCTGGAGCCGGGACTTAATTAAATTAAGGTATCTTCCTTTATTCTGACTGGGGCTAAGGGGCAAAGTAGTAGGCTACTTTTATATTCAAAATATGTGCTCTCTTTTGGACTGAACTGGATTTTAAATGTGCTTTATGATTATTTGCATACTGAGTAAAACTCCTAATTATAGATAATCCAATGGCTGCATTTTCCAGGAAAACAGGTTGCAAACTGGATAAGAACCACTACTGTGAGGACATCTTTTGTCATTTTATTTAGGCAGGGAGTGGTCCAAGATGCAATCTCTGTTTCAGTAACAAATAGGGGCAGTACCTCTATTTATAACAGTACACTACACGATAAGAGCCAGTGTGTTGTGTTGCCATACATCACAAGGGACCAAATTATATGGAGATGGAAAAGGGAATATCCTGGGACTTATTCTCATGCAAAGATAGCATGACCTCACTTCTGGCTACTCTTATTCTTGGTTACCAGCCTCTTTTCCCTGGTTTTATTCTTCTTTACTGTACTTAAGTCCATTATATATAAATTTCTTTTTAAGGTTTTTTTAAAAAAGTTTTTTAATGTTTATTTATTTTTTAAAAAGAGAGAGAGACAAGCTGTGAGCAGGGCAGAGCCATAAAGGGGAGAGACACAGAATCCAAAGCAGTCTCCAGGCTCTGAGCTGTCAGCACAGAGCCTGTCTCAGGGCTCAAACTCACAAGCAGTGGAGAACATGGCCTGAGCAGAAGTCAGATGCTTAACTCACTGAGCCACCCAGGCGCCCCTAGATATATATTTCTAAATATTATATATAATTAATTATATATATATGTTATATATTTTTCTTTTGCTTATCTGATTCAGATAAATAGATTTCTTGCTATTTATTTCAGTGTTGCTAGCTAAATGCATTTTAAATAACTATAAACACTCCAGAAATACTTTTGAGTGATAAAGAAGAATCAAGAATAAGAAATTCATTATTTAACTTTCAGCATACTCTTATATATTACAGTTTGCATTTGTGCTGATTAATTGGATTTACATATTATATTATTTAATTTAAATTAAAATAAACTGTACGAAGTAGCTCAATTAGAAAGATTCCTGCAAAGAAATGAAGGTTAAAGAAAGTGCTAATATTGGGAAGGTAAACAAATAAGAAAAAAACAGAGTTCAAATTTCTCTTACTTCAAGGGTAAAATATTCATTAATCTTATAGATAAGATAATATTAATAATAATATAATAAACTCTGATAAAGTGGTAGCTCTTCAAGATTACAACTAATTGAAACAGAATTTATATCTTTAAAGGAATATCATATCCTATACTGTCCTTTGAGATTTAATCGGATAAGTAGATATAGAAAGTTTAGATAAGAGATAGACAAATTATGCATCAAGTTATTTTTTTTTTACCTACTGTATGAGTGATTCACAAAATACTGGATTTCACTGATCTATGGTTTTCAGTAGTAGATCATCAGTAGGACTTGTAAATACACTTTCTGTGCATAACCTTAATGATAATAATAATACTATTCTAATAACAACAATAATCTGCATTTGGTGAGCATTTCCTATGTGGAGGACAAGGTACTCAGTGTTGTTACATGTATCCCTTTTGTACATGTATCTCTTTTATAAACATGAAGGAATAGAAATTAAGAGAAACAAAATAACTTGTTCTTATTTATATACCTAGAAAATAGCTAAGCCAGAATTTAAACTTTGGGAATCTGAATTACAAAGCCCATATTTTAAACACTCAATTTTTTAAATGAAATTAATCTCGGTGAAGACTAAATCCATCCATACAAACATATATGCACACATATTCAAGGAATGTAAGTACTCAATACATTCATTATTGAATGAATGAAGAAAATAAATTATTGAAAAGGGGATTTTCTAATGGCAGACACATTCTTGTAATAGATATGTGTAAAATGAGCTGACATTATTTCACTAGTGTTTCTTATTTCTAATCAAGGTAACAAAAATATAGACTTCTAAATTTGTCACCTTGTCAATTAATAGCAAAGACATTCTGTGAAATGCATTTTGGTCAAATATTATTAGATCAGTCTTAGAAAACATTTTAATAGCCACTGCAGACATCTTCGTAACGATCCAGAGCATATTTCCAAATTTTTGTTAAATGTGCTCCAAATGACTGCCAAGATTTCTTCTCAGAATAATTTATTAGTTTTCTGTTTCTGGATTCAGTATACTGATAAGATGAAAATGCCCATGACTAGATATCAATATCTCCTGTCAAATGCCAGATTTTAAAAGCATGTTTTAAACTGGAGACACAGGCTCCTCATGATTTTTCATGTCCTCAAGTTGTAATTTACAAATTACATGCCTATGTACCCTTTATCCAAACTCAATCCCTGAGAGCGCCCCACTCATCTCTGTATCAAGCAGTATGACACTATTTCACCTGATATGCCATACCATTACATCTCTGTGCATTTTTACATTTCTTCTCCCACAACTATCTTGATAACTGAGCTCTAAGAGGCAAATTCCTTGTCATGTTTCTGTAAGTAAGAAATCTTACCCCTACAAACAGAATTAAGTCTAACCCCTTTGTATTGTGTTGAAAAGCTATACATACTTCCATCATTACCTTATTATACTTTTTGCAAACAGAAGCAATGTCTGGCCACTTTTGTATCCCTAGCATCTAACATAATACTTGAATTGTACTGGACACTCAATAAATATTTATTAAGTTAAAATTCAATTTCTATAGCCTTATAATTTTTTTATAATGTAAGCTTCCTCTTTCAGGACATGTATACTTTAAGAAAATTTTGTCATCACAGAGATGGGCAAGCTGTTACTGATAAATTAATATCTGTTTTTATTTTACAGTTCATTTTTTTGTAATTGGATTTTGGAAATAACAAATACAAGCAAAAGAAAAATAGTTTTATTTTTAATATTGTTTTTCATGCCTCTGTGGGCAAAACAATAAGATCAAATCATAGTTTTCAATAATGTTTTCATTAGGAAAAATAACAATTTTATTGAGATTTATAATGACCTATAACAATGCAACTGAATTAGATTTATTATAGTTCATTGCTACATTTTTCTGACAACATTTACATTAGTTTTGGAAGCAAAAATGCAATTTTAGCAGAAGAGAATGCTTGGATGATACATCTTCTTAAATTATATAAAAGATTTAGTACACAATGAAAATATCAGAAGCAGGGGCCTCTGAGTGGCTCAGCCATTTGAGCATCCGACTCTTGGTTTCAGATCAGGTCATAATCTCAGGGTTTGTGCGTTTGAGCCCCAAGTTGGGCTCTGCACTGACAGTGTAGAACCTGCTTGGGCTTCTCTCTCTCTATCTCTCTTTCTGTCTGTCCCTCCCTCCCCCCTCCCCACACACTCTGTCTCTCTCTCTCTCAAAATAAGTAAATAAACTTAAAAAGAAGAAGATATCAGAAGCAGTAGAAAATGTCAATTAATACATGTAAAACTAAAAGCGCTAGTAGTATTTTTCCCATGTAAATGAATGAATATAGACACATTGCTTTTAAGGAAATGCTATTAATCAAAATCTAATTTATCCCACAAGTAATTGCTAAGGTTATCTACATACCAAATAGGTTGGATTATTTTGATAAATTTAATTCTATTTAACATTGAGCTTCATTTCTATCCAAAGTACTTTCCTGAACATGATAGAAAACTCAAAGATGAGTAAGGCACACTTGTTAGCCCTCAACATTCTTACAGTCTAAGAGCACAAGAAAATTTGGAATCAAGTCTAAGTAGGTGATGTTTCAACAATTTAAAGACAAAAAAAGGTTTTTAAAAATCAAAGGAGGTAAGAATTATTATTAGTGGAAATGTTTAGGAGGCTAAAAGTAATAATATTAAAGATAATTATATACAGTATTGTGAGTTATATATGATACTATATAATGATATAAAATACATAGAATAATATATTCATCATCCAGTAAACTATTAAAATTGAAACACATTTTGCATTTCATCTATAAATAATTAAATATGTAGCATAAATTCATTGGTAACTATATTACCTAGGTGGTAAAACAGACACAATTAATAAAAATAGTTACATACCTAATTTAGTGCTTAACTAGAAAATTATAAAGAGTTTCTCTAAAACCATGATTTATCAGATATTATTGTTTAGGTCCAGGATAAATAACTCATTTGAGACTGATTTTGCTTATGTTTTTGTTTTAATTTTATTTGTTTGCTTTGTGTTTTACCAAGCTGATGTAACAAAAACTATGAAATAAATAGTGGTTGCATGTGGTCTTGCCACAAATCCTGAAAGCAGCACATAAGTGACTAAAATATATCCCTAGTGTTCTGTTAAAGTCATTCCTAGAATAGGAGGTAACCTCAAACAACCACATTTTTTAGCTTTCTGATAAGAGTTCAACAAAACAGGAATTCCAGTTAGAGGCAAGATGGTGAGCTGACATGATATGAATATGTCCTTTGTATCTACCACCTACAGTATCGCATAAAATGTAACAGCAGTAAAGCAACCATAAAATACACCACTGAGCTCACCACTAAGAAGGTAATCTCCACATGCCATAAACAAAAAAGAAGCTAAAAACAAGAGTGATTAGCATTTAAGCAACTGAGTTTGTGTTCTTATAGCCATGGAACCACAATAACCCAAGATCTTGAGTTTCAATGCCTACCTGAAAGCAAAAGTCAAAGCAGACCTCCCAAGATCAGCATGCTTAGTGTGGGTGTAATTACAAAGTGTTCTCCTATATGCTGAAGGAGATAGCAAGGAAAGTCCGAGAACAGAAAATAGAATCCCTTGAGAAAGAAAAACCTTGACTGTGTGTCTTATAGGTTTGAGGATTGAATTTACTTTTCCCATTTGGTTTAAGAGACCCTAAGCAAAAAACCAGCATAAAATTTATTCATGAACTTTAGACATCCCCAAAGATCTAGCACACTGGAACTGAGTGATCTCCTGTGTAGCTGGGGCACAGTTCCCTCTAAATGGAAAAACTCCACTAAAAATGAGGTCAAACATATGTGTACACACATACACATGGACAGTAACAATTCACAATGAATAAGAATCAGCAGTAAACACACATCAAAAGTTGCACAAGCAATTAAAATAATAAAATAGCAAAGTTAAAGGCAATACAGGTTAAGAGTAAACTATTCTAATAAAACTTGTGAAATAAGGGGACTTACAATGAAATCACAAAGAGGGTCACCTGAATGACTCAGTCAGTTAAGTGTCAGACTTCAGCTCAGGTCATGATCTCATGGTTCGTGAGTTCAAGTCCCACATTGGGCTCTGGGCTGACAGCTCAGAGCCTGGAGCCTGTTTCAGATTCTGTGTTTCCTTCTCTCTCTGCACCTCCCTGGATCGTGCTGTCTCTCTCCATCTCTGGAAAATAAATAAATGTTAAAAAAATTAAAAGAAAAGAAAGAAATCATGATGAATATGTGAAGTAGACACAAATGAAAACTGAATATGTGAATTGGAATATTTAGTGAAATAACAAAGATGTAATTCAGAGAAAGAATGAATAAGTGAGGAAAAAGTCAGAGAGCATAAAGATATTTATAAAAAATGTAACGAAATCTAAGTGAATTTTTGCTGTATACAAAGCAACCATAATAGTTATAAATTTAAGGGAGGACATAATGTATAACTAAAAGACATGAAAAATTTATAATGTAAGATGTAAGGGAAGATTCAGACTTAAAATCTTCTAAAGGTTTTTTGTCATTAAGGAAAGGGAGATAAACGTTGATTATATTGGAATTATATATATATATATTTTTTTCTTTTTTTAAGTAATCTCTACACCCAACATGGATCTTGAACTCATGACCCTGAGATCAACAGTTATATGCTCTACAGATTGAGCAACTAGGCAATGGAATTGCAATTTTTAAAAAAATTTAGGCATGTTAACTACTTCAGAGTAACCCCTAAAGGAGAAAACATGGGATATAATATTTTCAAATCAGCAGAGGCAAGAAAAAATAAATTGAAAAGTTAATAGATAAAATATAACACTGTAAATAAAAAATGTACTCATAGAAGATGGATGATAAACTAGAAAATCACACCAAAAAGGATTGTATATGTGTATCAAAATATATTAGCAATCACACAAGCACACATAGGCACAAATTATAATTGAACTACATTTTACTTACCCCTCAAAAGGCAAAGATTTTTTAAAAAGTGAAACAGGTACATGCATCTTAAAAGAGATATACCTAAAGAAAATAAAATGGAAATTTAGAAAGTAAAGAAATGGAAACAAAATATTATGTTAAAAACTAATCAAAGAAAAACAATGTGGTTATTTATAGCACATGAAATAGAATTTAAGACAAAAATAATTTTTCAGGATAAAAATGTAGACAACAATAAAAGAAAAAATACATCATAAATGTACCATTTTTCAAGTAACCCACCATAAATTGTGAATTCAAAAAATATATAAATATATATATTATATATTTATAAAAATATATAAAGCAATATATATATAAATTTGACAGAATTGCTGTCAATGAGAAATGGACAAATCCACCTCCACTGAAACTGATTTTGTATGTCTCTTATTATCCTTTAAGCAGACTAGAGAAAAAGTCAAAATATAGAAAATATGAATGTCAATCTTCCTCTAATGCACACAATACAGAATTGTACTCAATACTTCAAGAATGTGCAGGTATACCTCAGAGATCCTGCGTTTTGCTTCTCTGGAAAGCGGAGATGACTTCTTATATTATAGAGAGGATTTCTTTCCTTAAACTTCATGAACCAATCTCTACCAGTTTCCAACTTTACTTCTGCTGCTCCCTCACTAATCAGATTTCATACAGTTGAAAAGAGTTAGGGCCTTGCTCTGGAATAAGTTTTGGCTTAAGAGAATGTTGTGGCTGGTTTGATCTCCTGTCCAGACCACTGAAACTTTCTCCATATCAGCAATAAGTTTGTTTTGCTTTCTTATCATTCATGTGCTCACCAGAGTAGTGCTTTCCGTTGCTTTCACAACTTGGCTAACTGTTAGGTACAAGATGCCCAGCTTTCAGACTGCCTTGGCTTCCAACGCGCCTTCTTTACTAAACTTTGTTATTTCTAGCTTTTGACTTAAAGTGAGAAACATGTCTCTTCCTTTCACTTGAATACTTAGAGGCTACTGCACCATTCTTAATTGGCCCAATTTCAATATTATTGTGTCTCTGGGAATGGGGAGGCCCAAGGAGATGAAGAGAGATGGGGGAACAGGCAGTCAGTGAAGCAGAACACACATGAAGGTTATTGATTAAGTTTGCCATCTTACAAGGGCATAGTTTGGTGGTGGTGGTGGTGGGGTGGGGGGGGACCCAAAACAATTACAATAGTGCACTCAAAGATTACTGATCACAGATCACCATAATAAATATAATAATAATAAAAAATTAGAAATATTGAATTACCAAAATATGACACAGAGACATGGAGTGAGCAAATGGTGTTGGGAAAATAGTGCTGATAGACTTGCTCGGTGCAGGGTGGTCACAAACCTTCAATTTGAAAAAAATGCAATATCTGTGAAACACAGGAAAGTGAGGTGCAATAAAACAAAGTATACCTGTATAGCCACATGGTCTGTTAGGTCTATTAGTATCACTGTCAGATAGCTGAAACCACTATGACTTTTATTTGTGTGTGTGTGTGTGTGTGTGTGTGTGTGTGTGTGACATATAATTAGTGTAGTGTATATAGGCTTTGTTAATGTTTATATATGAATATAATATATAAATACAATGTTTCTCTATATATTCAAATCTCACATTTGAATATCAGCTACAGCATTAAATCGGCTTTCTGTACAATATATTTCTCTCCTAAGGAAGAACTAATTAAAATTCTTCCAACCCACACTTCTGACATAACTCATCCAATTTATAATAAAAACTAGATTAAATGAAAAATAGAACCAAGATGCATAGAGGGGAAAGAACCATTTACTAAATATGATTGACTAATTTTCCCCTTGATTTATATGTCGAAGTATATATTTTATCTATTCAGTATCAAAAACTCAGTCTCTTTTAGAGCTATTTAGTACATCAAACCCACACCTTTCTCCCTACCCTGTCAAGTGAGTTCTATTATGAATTATCACATTAGAATTTCTAGGGTGTTCCTGAAGGAAGTAATTTTTTTATTATTATTCTTGCTCTTCCAAGATCCCTGAATGCCTTTATTTATCATTCTCTGCTTACTGTTAGCAATATGGTCATTCCATATTTTGAATGGATTCTACCACTTTAAACCACAGGAATCTGAGAAAGAATAACAGGAAGTACAAAAGTAAAAAGCGTTTCACCTAGTTAATTGGTTTCCTTATGCATAATCAGTGTGTGTGTTCATAAGATGCATAGATGAATTTATCTCTGTTTATCTTCCCAATAGAAAGTAGGGTAAGAAAATGATTCCAATTTTATTCATAAGTCCCAGTGTTTCTGGAATGTCAAACAAACTTGAAAGACATAAATACCATAAGAACAAAATGCACTCCTATAATTTAACACCTGTTTCTTATGAATAGGATATGATGCTTTCATGCTTATGTGTTAATGCAATGTGTCGCTTTTTGTGCTACTACCGTGGAATGTCTGTAACAGAGCTATGTACGTTTTGAACTTGGCTGTACCATGCCTGCTCTGAGGCTTCATAAGCACTTTTTTCCAATTAGACTCATTTCACCTCACATGCTTTCTGAATTATGAACATCACTGCATTGTTATTTAAATGTGAATACCATATTAAGGGAAGGAAAACTAGGTTAATATAGACATCATAAAGAAGCCTTAGCTTTTAGCATATCTTTTTTGGAGAAACAGCAATTAGATAACATGCCTAACTTTTCTGGTGCAATTTGTTTAGGCATTGCTGGTAAACGTAGTGAAAGAGGAGGAGGGCAGTATACTGTATGGCAGACGGGTAGTCCAGAGGGTACTATAGCACAAGGCATTTGAGAGTATAACCTAAAATATGTAGAGAGTTGTAAAATATTGACTCCTTTGCCTTCCTTTTCCATGCTTGCTTTCGGTTTTTGCAGCCCAAGAAATAAAAAGATGTATTTGGATTTAAGTGTCAGATTTCAGAGACAGAGTTGGTGAGGGTAGAGCAAAATTTCAGGTGAAGTCATTTTGAACCTGTATACACTCCATCATCTTGGGAAAGTTATAAGTTGTTAAGCCTCCGGCTCATCCCTGAAATGAGGATAATAATGAAAACAACTCTCAGATTACTACGAAGTTATATTTGTACAGAGTTTGGTAAAAAATGAGTTTCAGTCTAAATGTCGGTTATCTTTATGTAGTGCTTACAAAGCCTCCTCCGCCATGAGCACATTGCAGCATTTATCCTTAAACAACACCATGTGTTATCACTCCCATTTTGCAGTGCAGGAAACAGAGGCACAGAGGAGTGGAAAGATTTGAGCAAGGTCACACTAGTAATGAAGGAGCCAAGATCTGGCCCAAGCAGTCTGACTGCATTCCTACTGATTTTGTTATACTTCTGGAGTGAATGCAGCCTTGGACTGATAGTTAATCAGCCCTTGCCACGTTTCCCTCAGTGTTTCCTTGCAGCCCTTGAGGGATGACATCTACATGCACTAGTACATCAAATCCTTATTGCTTATTTGCAGTGGCTTTTCCTCAAAATTAATGATAAATTTTGCTTTCATCCTGGTTTGTCTAAGGTTGATCTTGGGTAAGGTAAGGATTCAGGAATCAGAGTTAGAAAATATAGAAGTAAGTGCTGTGAGGCACGAGTGACCCAGACAACTTAGCAGTAGTATTATTCTGGTGGGTCAGTGAGCTGAATCTTTTGTTTGTTTGTTTGTTTGCTTGCTTGCTTGTTTTGAGAGAGAGAGATAGAGTATGAGTAGGGGAGGGGCAGAGAGAGAGAGAGCAAGAGATAGAATCCCAAGCAGGCTCCACAGTGTCAGTGCACAGCCTGATGCAGGGCTCAAACTCATGAACCATGAGATCATGGCCTGAGTCAAAATCAAGAGTCAGATGCTTAGTGGACTGAGCCACCCAGGTGCCCCAGTGAGCTGAATCTTTTAAAGACAAAACCCTAGGTTAGCACTCAGATTCCTAATGCACAATCCTTATACTGGCCTTGTGGGCTAACAGACTGCTTGCTGTCTCATACCAGGAATGGAGGGAGAAGCACATTCCAATTCCCATTGCTTGCTTTGCTCTCTCCTCCCTTTTCCTGAATAAAAGAGGCTCCTGCCTCTCCCTCCTGACCTGCCATAATCGTATAATTTCTGGATGGGTGTGAGTTGGGGGAAGGGGTAGGCTAATGGAAACACTACATGCTGCAGTGGGCAGGGGACACTCCCTAACTTTTATTTTATTTTATTTTATTTTTTAAATTTTTTAACATTTATTTATTTTTGAGACAGAGAGAGACAGAGCACGAGCTGGGGAGGGGCAGAGGGAGAGGGAGACACAGAATCTGAAACAGGCTCCAGGCTCTGAGCTCTCAGCACAGACCCCGATACAGGGCTCACACTGACCGCGAGATCATGACCTGAGCCGAAGTCAGACGCTCAACTGACTGAGCCACCCAGGCGCCCCCCTAACTTTTATTTTAATGTTCATTTATTTATTTTAAGAGAGAGACAGAGCACAAGCAGGCGAGGTGCAGAAAGAGAGGGAAGGAGAGAGAATCCCAAACAGGCTCCGCCCTGCTAGCACAGAGCCCAGTGCCCATTGGATGCCACCAACTGTGAAATCATGACTTGACCCAAAACCAAGAGTAGGACACTCAACAGACTGAGCCACCCAGGTGCCCCATTTTTTAAAAACGTTTCCTAACTTTTGATAAGTAGTTATACTTTGTACTGCAATTTCTTTAATTTGGTTTTGTCAGGTCTTTCTTTCCTTTCTTTCTACTCACTGTATAAAGTTTTTAGGCAACTCCATTTCTCTTACTCTCATATTCTCGCTCCATTCTGGAACAAATTCTGCTAAAATTTGTTCTCCTAAAATTCTTCTAAACAACAACAACAACAACTCTTTTTTACCCTTGCCATCAGAGTATACTTTTTATTTTACCCTGGGTTTGTCCGATACTTTTTTTGATGTTCTTCTGCTTTGCTCAATAACAAATGTGTCTTATGACAGTGGAGCAAATATTTTACCTCCCATCTTCCAAGTTCTTACTTGTGTTTCAGCACTGATCTCTTTGATTATAACAGTTCACAAATAATCTCTTCTATCACTGAACTCTTTTTATGATTATAGTCCCATAATTCAAAATTTAATTGTCCCATAGTGACTTGTTCTATATGTGAGCATTAATCTCTTCAAATCCTTCATATGCCTTGCATAATAATAGAGACATCCTGGGTTTTCAGCAAATGGTTGTTGTTGAAACACTGGCTATAAGTTAGAAAATAAACTTCCTTCTCACTAAATAAAGGCAGGACATATAAAATAGGCCTTAGTGAAATGGTGACTAGAGGAAGGAAAGGAACAAAAGAACAGTTGGACCAATGTGTCAATGACAGGTATTTTAAGATGGCAAAGAAGGAACAAAAAGTCCAAAGTAAGAGCTCTGTTAACATTAACAATCTTTTCAAATACCTATAAAATGTTATACCATTTTCTTCTCTTTGCAAAAGTTTTGAGTGACTCTTGGACATATTCATTCTTCATTCAGAGATACATTGGTGTTTAAACCTCAGCATTTACTTTGTTTCAATTTTATAAAAAACATAGAAGTATATATTTTTGATGCCTAACACATAATAGTAACATATTTTCTTCTACTCATTCCTAACAAATACAAAAAATTTAGCAAGTTTCCTAAAATGCAATTATATTAAAGCAGAAAATAATCTATAAGTTCATAAAACAGAGGAGTAAAAATACATCAAATCCCCTCAAAAGTATATCCTTATTTTTGTAGGTTCTGCTTTTTCAAGAAACTCTATGGCATCCGATTTGAAATCTTAGTGTTACAGTATTTTTTCCCCGCCTTTTGACATCTACAAATGTCAAAATCAATCTATCTGAACCATCACTACTTCTTTGCCTCATGAGACTTTTTCCATCTTTACACATCTGCTTTCAATATTCTAGTATTATACTCTATAAATATCACAGTCAAAGCCACAATGCAACAACTGGGTTTTGGTTTTACTTATTGTATGACAAATATAAATTATTCTTTTTATTGAGCCTTTCCATGATTGCTTTCACTCTATTTTGCTCTACCCACATTTTCACATATTGCACTTGAAACTTGGGCTGAGTTTTTATTTTCTGAGGTCTTCACTTACTGCCAGATTTCAGTCACTTGCCAATCAGTTGCCGTAAATGATTGCCAGGCTTGATTTACTCTAAGGTAAGGTAAGTCTGGATCCAGTAGTTTGATTGCTACATGCACAGTCTAATATTGAATAAATCTATACTTTCTAACACCTTTGTTACCACAGTAAAATGTAGAAGAATCACATTATCCTAAGGACAGATCTTATATAATATTTACATGCTATTACTGTTACCAGTGTTATTTAGAAAATTTTGGGCATCTCCTAGGACGTGGAACCAGTGATCATAAAGGCAGAGAACTATAGATAGCTTCCCATGTCTAGCAAAGGAAAGGTTGATCATTGATGTTTTCTGGAATCATTATTTGCACTTCACTCAGTATAATGTTGTTTTTTTTTTTTTTTTTTTTTGTATTCTAGATTACACCTGAATTATCACCAAAATTGATCTCAGCATTGGGATTTCTTGGTTTCCATACACTCATCAATGATATTTCAAAGCACAATAAAATTTCAGATTCAGAGAATTTCATATTAAGAGTTCATTTGCTCCCAGATGATCTGTAAGGTTCATGATATAAAGTAATTTATAATTTAACTGCAGCATAGGTTAAATTGTAACAACTAAAAATGCCAGTGAATTACCCCAGTGGACTGCCAGCATCTTCATTGCAAAATAACTTTTGTGCTTCTCCTTGCTGTGTATAAATATTTTGGGAGAAGTCATTAATAACAGAGGTATCTCTAGAAATCTCAATCATGCTACAGAATCCATTTAGATATATTTCAGGCTCTACACAGAATTTTAGAAAGACACATTTTGGCATTTCTGTGAGTTTAGGTAAACTAAAATGCATGTTATGAATGTCTTAAGGTTTTCATAATCAGCTCCAGGGTACTAACTCCATTTCTGGAAAAGTTCATATGTTAGACTCTGCAGGTATATGCCGAAATACTAATTTATCTGGAATTTTAGTTAATTAAAACATTCCCGAGATTAATGCAATTCTGAGTATTTTGATGTTCTGGTTTTACAACAAAGAATTACTAGCAATTACTATTTAAGTGCAGACAATTTTGAGTCACTTAAAATAATTAAGTTCTGAATTTAATTGACCTGCTTTGCCTTAAAAAGAAAATAATATAATATATTACTTTAAAAAACAACAAAAATGGGTAACGATTATAAGCAATATAAATTATAGAGTAAACGAGTAAAGTTGGGTGCACATTATAATAAAAATTAAGGCAAAAGACATTTCCTGGAAGCAGAAGGAGCTTTTATTATTACTTGCAAGCACACAGTAGAGTGGTACTACACACAAAATTAATTGTACTTTGTGGACAACCCAACCTGCTTGCTTATTAAATCCTATTTCCTAATGCAATCTAAAAGGCATAAGCCACAAAATTAGAAGTGTTATGTACAATTACATGTTTCATATTTCTATAATGTGGATGACAGAAACATGGTTTTGCCATTTGGGTTTACACTGAAATCAGCAACTAGATCACCTTTAGTGGTACTTTTCACCTGTGATGGTATCTTTGCAAACAAAATGAAAGTGTTTCAAATTGACAGAGAGGTGTCTCATATTTAGTAGGTATCTTTAAGTGGTACTAAATAGAATTTTATTGGTAGGAAGGAGGTGATCTCCTTTCAACTTGGTCAGAATTTTTCATGGTAGAAGTCCTGATATCAGTGTGAGGTCTTGTGATCTGCATCCAACTAGACACTGGACATGACCATGGAGGTAGAAGACAGTCTACAAAGAACACAATTTTTCACAGAAGCAAAAGACGAGTCAAATAGTTTGCTGCCAGCCTCTCATTAACAATTAGCATTTTCTGTCACAAGAGGCTTAATCTGATTATTAATGTTGGTACTATAGTTTACTATTTCTATTACTATTAATTTTAAGTCACCTGATATGTTTATATCTACTTGGCTAATTCTGCAAATCTATAGAACCCAAGAACATAAAACTACTTGTGCTCAAAGATATGGCACAGAAGGGTAGAGAAAAAAAAAGTATACTTTCAGACTTGGTAAACCTTGAAATACACCTATTATAGCAAGACTAGCACAGATTTGAAAATAATTTAAAAAACTATAATTTAAAGCTAAATTGTGTTAATCCATTATTTCAGTGAAGTTTTAGTGAGCTTTCATTAACTTTCAGCATGGTTAGTATACAATAGTATTCAGTCATAAATCTTCTCCAAAGAAGATTTAAGAAAGTAGAACAGAAGATAAACAGAATTGGATAGGGACAATGCCAATAGACATATATGGTGTTATGGGAACAAATAGCTAGGGCTCCTAATTCACTTGTGGACATGCCTCTTTAAACTTTGAAAACTGTAGCAGCCCTGATCTTTAGAAGCCTGTCACTGCAGCTGGGGACAGAGCAAGTTCACTTAAATAAGTAATTTTTATCTCCTCTGATTTTCCCTCTTATAAATAACTTTGTCTTTTAGGACACATGAACCTAAAAAGAACTTAAGCCAAATCTACCACTTAGTTTCAGTTTAACTGAGTCTCAAAGAAGGAGCAGAAGAATTATTCAGAATCATATCTGTCATTGAGCAACTTTTGGATACTGACACTGCGGCCACAAGTAGAATATTTTCAGAATGGTAGATTTCACACTGATGAACTACACAACATGCCCTATGAAATATTGTTTAACAAATGAGACTTCACTGAGTCTCCCTCCCTCCCTCTTTTTTCCCTTCTCACTTCTCTTCTTCCTTCTTTCCTTTCTTCCTTCTTTCCTTCCTCCCTTCCCTCCTTTTATGTATGAAATTGGCATTCTTATTATTACCTATGTATCAGAAATTTTACTAATTATTGGAAATTCTCTTAATGATTACAACATGGGATCTGCCCCCATACGAAGTCAGATTCAGCATAAATGATATCATTTTTTAAAAAAAGTATAATATCATTTCAATTTGCTTTGCTATGTCTTTCTTGTTTAGGTTCTTTCCATAGCAATTCTTTTGAAAAACATAATGTCTTCTCATTAAATTTGAAGGATATTCGTCCTATATCTCACATACACAAGTTGTCTAAAATAATTATTTGATCCAATTAAGCATATAGGTGTGGAGTAGTCCCTTGTGCCATTTTCAAGCCAGTGAAATCTTTTCACTTTGCCCTAAACAATGGGATTAAGTCACAAATGTTCTCTCTTCTCTTTAACACTGAGGTGAATTAATTTGTAGCATCAGGTTGAAACTATCATTTTAGACTGTCCTGTATTTTTCCCAGGTTACCTCATATTTATCCATCTATGCTGGTATTTTTTTCATCAGTTTTCTCTCTCTCTATCCTTAAGACAATTCATCTCACCTGTCCACAAGCATATCAGGCCACTTATTAATCTATTCTTACATTAAATACACTTTTATTGATAATCTTTTCCATTACAGGGAGGCAATACTTAATAATTCCACAAAGTCATCAAGTCTGGATAGTGATGTTTCTACAGTGTCCATGTAGGTTTCCAACTGAGGCAGCAGTTGGAAGGCAGCTACAGAGCTCTTTGAATGAATGAATGCACATCATCTGGTTCAGGCAAATTTACCTCTTCCTGTGCCGTATTACTTTATTACTGTTGTTATTCCTACAAAACATTGCTCTTAAGAAATCAGTGAGGGCAAGTGTGGTAAAATAGTGGAAGATACAAATAAAATATTTCTTAAAAGTAGAATATTTTCCTTATCTAGAATGGGGCTTTCTTTAAATGATATGCCTCCACCCAAGAAACAATCAGTGGTACCTTGGGTGGAGGGTATCTTAATTCAAGTAAAGCTTTCCCAGTTTCCTCATACCAAACTACAAACTGCAAAACTAATGCTATCATCTAAAGGGATGTTTGGCATAGCCAAGGAATATGGCTTCCTTTCTGAGAGTTGTCTATTAGAATTCTGGTTCCACAGCTTCAGGCAAGTTATTTAATTTCTCTGAAACCCATTTGTCTCATCTGTAAAATGGAGGAAAATAATGCTGTTCCCTGGAAAACTGAGAGAGTATAACTGATCCAAATGATGCATACAGTGCACTTGACATAGAGTCAACAGAAGGTTAGTTCTTTCCACCATTTTAGGATGCTGTTTTTATCCCTCTTTCCACAGCCCTTAACATAGTGCAGGCAATGTATATTGTGAAAGTATTGCTGGATTCTAGTTGTTTCCATGGTTACTGTTGAGACTACCTGCTGTATGTACACATACATTATCACTTGTAAGGTATTTAAAAATGACATTGTTGACATTATTAATATAATTCTATAATGCATATTTTGAGAAAGATTTTTGTCTCTGTAAAAGACAGAAAATTGTTGAGAAATAAATCTGACCAAAATCTTTCATGCTAGTTGAAGATCACTACAAATTATGTTACCTTACAAAGATATGTTTGAGGTAGGGAGGCAGTGTGTCTTGAAAAACATGTTAATTGCAGGTGTTTTCTAGATTGAGTGTCATAGGGGGGAAAAAGTGAGCAAAAGAGAAGAAAATAAATTAAATACCTCTATGATTTCATGGAGAGATAAGAAAAACAAATTTAAACACCACCTGTAGTCTTTGTGTGTCAGGATAATTTTATTTATATTATATCCCCCTGGTCCCCCCTCCCCGCCATACCAGGGTCATCAAATACACAGTTAAAATGAGATAATAATAATAATAAACAAGAATAGTTAAAACATCATAAAAAGTCCATATTGAAGACAACAAACACAGGAATAAGGGAGCCTGGAGGGAAAAACCCATCCTTTTTAATCCAAATCTGATAATCTACCAACCTGTACTCCCAGGCATGAGTGTCAGATGACAGGGGATCCATTGGGTTAAGTAGAGCCTGGCACTGCGGTTGTGTTAGTGGTCCCTGTCAGAATTTGGAAACATAGATCATAATAGGTTGGCATGGGAAGATTCATATTGAGCATAAGATATTCAGACAGCTCTGATTTGTCATTGTAACTCATTACAGCTTAGCAATGTTATTGGCTGCTGTCATTACTGGGCTGTTGTATTTCCAAAAAGCCTTAGTTAGCAATGTTGTCATTCCTATAAAGGGAAAGAAGTGTCTCCAGCTACTTGAGCTATTATTAACCAGGGTGGCAGCAAATTGCTTCAAATATTGTAAAACAAGATCAATTGTTCAAAGATGTTACCTCCAGTGATTGCCCAGAAACTGAACTAGGAAAATGAATGTGTTCTGTTATAAAATCTTCCGCAGTATTCTGGGTCACAGGATAAAGGGTAGACCCTGAAAGAAATGAATTGAAATGGAACAAATTGGGTTATCTAAAATGTAAACCGACAGAAATAGAGGTTTTCCACCTGTGAGAACCTTTGAGATCTGTGAGGTCAGAATTTAAGGGCACATAATTTTTTTTAGGAGAAACAAAATTATCTTTTTTAAAAGCAATCTTTAAGTAAAAATTTTCACTTCTTTTGATTTTAATGTAGGCAACAAATCATAATAGTTAGCAGTACCTGTGACTGTTACCAATAGAAACCAGAGATATTTTCCAATTCCATTACAGTGTGTTGCATGTACCTAAAAATATTGTTTGTATCCACTACTACTTAGAAAATTATGGTAATTATTATGCCTACACTGTAATGCATTAATAAAGGGACACATTCTACTATAGTGTGAATTTCATTTCATAATATATTGATAATTGCATTTCAACATAATTTGTTTCCTTTGTTATCATATAAAATGTATTTTAGGCACTTAAGTATATTATTTTGAGAAAGGTCCATAGTTTTCAGTTGACTGCCAAAAAAGTGAATGGCACACAATAGGTTAAAAACTCTTCATTCATTGGTAACAGAAATGTATTCTTCAGAGGCTAACAAGGTCAAGGCCAAACAAAACTTCAGCGCAAATAAAGTATCAGCACCTTTCAGAAACTAACAAAGAGAAAATTCTTTACTGACAAACAATCCCTTTTTAAAACTCAAGGAAACTAAGGTTAGAAGATATGGTGCCAAATAGCATCTCTTCACACACAAATACTTCTGTAGCATGATAGCAAAATATGCTGGAACAGTGCCTGTTTTGCAGAGTTCTCAAATTAGATGTAGATCAATCTGGTGGGGTGGAAAGATCACCTGGCATAATTGTGTTCTAACTTCTATCCCAAAGTTGCTATTTGACTTTGCTAGCATCTAAACTTTGAGAACTTATTTCTTCAATTATGTAATGAGGAAAGTAGACATTGAGTGTTTTCAGATCTAAAATTCTACTCCAGATGTCAATATTCCCTTGATTAAAATGAGTTTTATGACTCCCAGTGTAAGCAAATGTATTTCTGAAAGGGCTTTGGGTGGTTCAGTCAGTTGAGCGTCCGAATCTTGATTTTAGCTCAGGTCATGATCTCAGGGTTCACAGCTTTGAGCCCCATATAGGTCTTCTCCATGCTGACAGGGTGGAGCCTGCTTGGGATTCTCTCTCTCTCTCTCTCTCTCTTTCTCCTCTCTCTCTCTCCGCCCCCCCCTTTTCAATTAAATAAACTTTTAAAAAATACTAAAAAAATAAAATGAAGGGGCTTTGCAATGGAATTTTATTGTATTGGTTCTTCTATGATTCAAAATGGTGATAAGCCTTCTTTTCACCATTAGAATTAATTAGATATTAACGATAGTCACATATTTCAAAAACCAAGTAGATCGTCTTAAAATTGTCCAGCTATTCGTTAGCTACTCATGCAGGTTTCTTCCCAAGAGCAGCACGTGCTTTACCTCTGAAGAATTTTGGTCTCTTATCCAGTACAAATTTTCAGGGAAGTTACTTCAATCAATTAAAAATTTCACATGCTGCTTGAAAGAAAATGTTTCCAAATCTTTCTAAATTTATTAGTGAAATGCTTTTTCTCTTGAAGGGATTTTTCAGAGTCACTTAAAAACATACCTATCTAACCTCAGCCTTTTCCCCCCTGTATTTTCCTGGTTGGGCAAGGATGTACACATTTTAATCTTGAGAAAGTTGGTAACCTAAGAGTAACATTTAGAGGGGCGCCTGGGCGGCTTAGTCGGTTAAGCGTCCGACTTTCGCTTAGGTCATGACTTTCGCTTAGGTAATGATCTCGCGGTTCGTGGGTTCGAGCCCCGCGTCGGGCTCTGTGCTGACTGCCAGCTCAGAGCTTGGAGCCTGTTTCAGTCTGTGACTCCCTCTCTCTCTGACCCTCCCCTGCTCACGCTGTCTCTCTCTCTCTCCTAGAAAAAAAAAAAACTATTAAAAAAAAATTTTTAAAGAGTAACATTTAGAGCAGTGATCTTTTTTTTTTCAAGGAGACATTTACACCCTTGAAAAATTTTGCATATGCATGTGAAGTTTCATATGCTTATGAAATGTTCTATAAACCTACTTTTCTGATTAATCTACTTAGCATTTTATAAAGAGGTTGAGTTTTTAGATTATTTTTCTTAACATTTTAACATAATGGATAGTCTACCTATAGAATGTAAGTTTATTGGGTTTTTTTCCCATAAAATGTTGAGAATAAAAAGAGATAAGAATCACAGGATTTTTTTTAAATTTTCTTTAGCTAAGTCTCTTCAATTACTCTTATCAAATCAATTAAGCTGTGTGTGGAAGGGATATTGGGATGGATTGGGGTCATTTCGTAGCATAGCAAGTGGATGACTTTACCATGAAGCATTTCTACTCCTTTGGCCTTGGTGTCTTGGATAATGCTATTAAAATTACAAAGCTGCCCATAAGCCTAGTAATGAAAAAAAAACAAACAAGGACAAATATTTCTCGCCAATGACAGGCAGGTGTTTGTAAGTATGCCTTAATTCACAAATTGCTTTCACTTAATTACTTTAATGTTTATAAAGCACTTTGAGGATAAAAGGAATCATATAAATGTTAGATATTTTTAATAGACTCCATTCTTTCAGAGGCTCCAAGCTCACCACCTGCCCTTCTTTCTGGATGAGGACAAGAGAAATCACCTTCTAGAATATCTCCAGGGCAGCAGACACTGACCCTTTGATATTCTGACACATGAGCTTGGTGGGAGTTTAAGAACCAACTTCCCCTTTCTTTGTGTTTACTGCTTAAGAGGAAGCCTCTGAGAAAGGAGGAAAGGGTATTTGTAAATAGTAAAGAAGATAAATGACTTAGAGAGGAGGGAGTGGAGGGTACTTATCACCACTCGTTTTTCCCCCATGGAGGTAAGTCCCAGGGAGTGTCCGTTCTCTCCTTTGTCTCCACTTAGCACTGCTGGAGCCGAAACTAGCAACTGTGTGAGGGAAAGCAAGGATAATTCCCTTTGATGTGGTCTTATGGTAGCAGTCTTTGTATCTGAGACAGCTAATTACACAGCAAATGAGTTACTTTGGAGTTTTGAACATTGTCACCTGAACTGCTCTTCTTTTTAGGTATTCTTTCAAAAACAAAACTGATCACTATAATATGATATTACAGTCTCTTTTTTGTTAAACTCTGCCAGTGAGCAGATTCATATTAGGATCATGAGTCAACTTTCAGCATGATCAAAATTCAGACAATCTATCTTAGAAGGCTCAAGATGTCATTATGATTCTGAAAGTAAAATTGGGGGTGCCTGAGTGGCTCAGTCAATTAAACCTCCGACTCTTGATTTTGGCATAGCCTGTGATCTCAGGGTTCATGGGTTTCAGCCCTGAGCCCCACGTTGGGCAGTTCTCAGCCTGTTTGAGATTCTCCTCTCTGCCCCTCCCCCGCTCACATTCTCTCTGACTCTCTCAAAATAAATAAATAAAACTTACACAAAATAAAAGTAAAATTAATGGCTGTGTTTCAAATTTGCCTGTGTTTTAACTTTACAACAGAAGATTCATATAGAATATTAAGCATTAATATCATTTCAATTTAAAAAAACTTTACTGGAGAGTAGTGAATTTTAAAATATGTTTTTGATTTATAATCACTCCAAATAAAATTTATATATTTTGCAGTAACCAAGTACTAGGTCTCATTGTTAAAGCACTCATGTAAAGGCAATTTAAATATGTATGTTTGTTGATCTATTCATAAAAATGAAACAGGGATGGAAAAGTCTTTGATGATGTCTATTATACATTTGGAGACTTTTTATGAGCTGCTGGAAATCATCTTTTCTTTTTCTTTTTTTTTAATAAGATGACATATGTTGTCAAAGGGAATGATTATTACTCAAATAAAATATGCTCCCAAGGTGATACCAGCACTGCAATTTACTTTTCAAAGTTTAGAGAGGGAAGGAGACCTACAACAGTCTATTTTCTAAAAGAACAAATTACAGGAAAAGCCTAAAAGCTTCAGTTTATGTTCCAAAATTCAGAGAAATATTTGACTCCACAACAGCCAGATTCCTCAGAGATAAAAGTTAGTATTTTGGAAAGAAGGTAATGCTGACAATTTAAAGAATTTGGCCAAAATTACTTAATTTATTTTTTAATTTTGATCCATCGATAGAGAACTGAATTTCTGCAGAATAAAGCTGTTTCTGTACATAGTTAAAAACACCTGGACTTTCAGATGGGATTAGAGAATTGGGTCAGAATAAGACAAAAGGTTTAATTTAAATGTGTTTAGACGTTTAACAGTGCTTAAGGGGCACCTGGGTGGCTTAGTGGGTTAAGGGTCCAACTTTGGCTCAGGTCATGAGCTCATGGTTCATGAGTTGGAGCCCTGGATAAGGCTCTGTGATGACAGCTCAGAGCCTGTAGCCTGCTTCAGATCCTGTGTCTCCCTCTCTCTCTCTGCCCCCTTCCCCACTTGGTCTCTCTCTCTTTCTCTCTCTCTCTCAAAAATAAACATTAAAAAGGTAAAAAGTAATAATATATTTAAAAAGACAGGGCCTTTTCTAATGCATATAAATGCTTTTCTATTCTACAAAAAGTCATTATCTTCTGATCCAAAACTGGGCTAGTTTTTTAAAATAGGGTTGTAAAAATGCCAAGAATGTTAAATGTTAAAAATGTGAGACAGGAGTGAGAATGGATTTGACATTACAACTGACTAGTTAAGGACTAGTTATGAAAATTACCTAACCACTGTGTACCTCAATGTCCTCATCTGTAAAACAAGAATAATTATATTCTTTTGTAGGTTGATGTTAAGTTTGACAAATAATACTTTTCCGTCACTTAGTTCCAAATCTGATACACTGTGAACAGTTAACTAGTATTAATCACTAATATTTGTAGAAAAACTCATAGCGTGTGCTAAACAGAAATGTGAAACCTAGAACCAGACTTCACGGGATTAAACCCCAGCTCTTATCCTTACTAGCCATGTGATATTGGTCAAGTTAATAAATCTCTTTGTGTGTCCACCTCCTCATCTCTAAAAAGGTCTACTAGCTCTCGCTTTTTTATTGTTGTAAGGATTAAATATGTCAATAAACATAATTCATTTTTAATAGTACCTAGTATTTGTTAAGCCATTTGTTTTCCCTAATGAATCTGAACAGTTAAATACAGTTGAAACCTCATATAATCTCCCATATCATATAGATTAATACTATTTAGAGTTTTACTAGCTAACATTTACTAGGTGCTTAACACATGCCAGGTACTTTTTAATTTTTTTAAATTACGTTTAAGTTTTATTTATTTATTTTGAGAGAGAGAGAGCAAAAGCACAAGCAGGAGAGAGGCAGAGAGAGAGAGAGAGAGAGAGAGGAAATTCCAAGCTCAAACTCACTAAGTTTGATGCGGAGCTCAAACTTGCTAAGACCGGGAGATTATGACCTGAACTGAAACCAAGAGTCAGACACTTACACTTAACCAACTGAATCACCTAGGCGCCCCCTAAGGTACTTTTTGAATGAAGACACCAGGCTTGAGGGAAAATTAAGGAGTATGATCATATATGTACTTACTCAGTTCCTTTTGAGGCAACTAAGTGAAATACTGAATAAGCATTTGGATATAAAAGTTGGAAGCTTAGACAAGCGGTCTGAACCAAACTTAGACAAAATAGGGGTGCTAATAATAAGAAGGGCACCACTGGGATACAGATGAAAACTGAAGCAACAGTCATGGATGACACAGTACAATAGAAAGTCTATAAGGGGAGGAAAAACATGAAACTTAATTAAAACTCCAAATACAGTTTCTTTACAGAATTCTTTTGAATCCTCTAAGCAGGCACCCAGGCCAGGAAGTGTTGCATTTCTATAGATTTTAATGCCATGATAAGCACTAGCTTATGAAAAGTAGGATCAGTTACAAATCTGGATGCATCATTAGGCCTAGAGCTTCTTCCTCTCTCCTTCACTAGCCTGACACCACATGAGTGGCTATGAGATCATTGGTTATGAGTCACTGTAGGTATTCCTGCAGTATGGGGCATAAGCTATAATAGATCGGGGGCTTAGGAAAGGTAAGGATGAATGGGGCTCATTTAGTG
Organism: Hyaena hyaena; assembly: GCF_003009895.1. Classification (NCBI taxonomy): domain Eukaryota; kingdom Metazoa; phylum Chordata; class Mammalia; order Carnivora; family Hyaenidae; genus Hyaena; species Hyaena hyaena. The sequence continues at coordinate 652,452 of NW_024081273.1, read as the reverse complement.
GGACAGACATTTACAAAACTGAACTAGAGAACAAAGTTTGAGAATCAGGGAAGGGAATCTCCAGAAATCAGAAATACTTGTTTTGGGGTTTATGAAGATCAGCCCCTTGCCAATCCTCCACATTCTATTCATACTCCAGATTTCATATTTGTTCAGGGTTTGGCCTGTACTGTTCCCTTTCTGCTTTTATTAGCTTATATATCAAAACAGGGTTTTTTTCCATTTTTCTGTCTATCAAAATGTCCTTGTTTTATTTTCCTGTTTCTGATGCAATGAAAATCCCTTTGAGGGTTTATTTTTCTATAATGAATATTAAAGACAGTAGAAATTAGAAAATAAAACTATCCCCCCCCCAACTCTATTTCTCCTTTCAGTATACCTTTAATCTGGTAGATCTTAGATTCACAGAAATGGTACCTGGGAGAAATTTGAGAAAGAAAGAAAGAGCGAGAGCGAGAGCGAGAGAATGAAAGAAAGAAAGAAAGAAAGAAAGAAAGAAAGAAAGAAAGAAAGAAAGAAGAAAGAAAGAAAGAAAGAAAGAAAGAAAGAAGAAAGAAAGAAAGAAAGAAAGAAAGAAAGAAAGAAAGAAAGAAAGAAAGAAAGAAAGAAAGAAAGAAAGAAAGAAATGAGAGAGGGAGGGAAGGAGGGAAGGAGGGAGGAAAACAAAGATTTGATTTTGGACAATTCAGTCACATATTATTCAATCTGAAGCTAAATAGTCTGCATAAAATGAACTGGGGAAAGAAAGTACTAGAAGCTGTCAAGGCAAATGGCAATAGACCTAGAGAAAAAGTAATGGTAGTGAGACATGAGGGAGACAGAAGACCAAAAAAAGAAGCTATTTTCCCCTTTTCTCTTTCCTACTTACCACTATAGCAGTCCACAAGGCATGCCTCAAAATTAGTGTATATTCACACACCTCTCTGTACTCACATAGCCACAAGCACAACATAAAAAGTTAGCATTTGCCGTTGAAAATGTTCATAACTGTTAGCATTAACTCTAAACTTAATCATTTGCTTTATGTCAGGGAAATGGGTTTTTAACTTTAAGTTGTCTTAACTCAAGGAAGAAAAATAAGATTTCCTAAATTTCATTTGTTCTTTGAATTACATATAATCTTAATTCCTCAGTTTTGTCCCACATCCCTGTGTATAATGCCAATGAAACTTGCAGCAATAGCAGCCATTTCTGTGCATTTTTTTGCTGGCTGCCTGTGGCAGAGTTGACAACAGGTTTCACCATTCTGAATGCTTAGTGAAAGCTAGATGAACAAAGGCATCCTACATTTTTCTGGTCAATTAGTAATGGATGGGGCTATTTTTAGGGTTAGCCTTCAATCTCTCCAGAGATTGAAACTGGAATTGGGAATACTAGCCGCTTTGTGCTCTTTCCTGACTACCCATCAGAGAGAAGATACTAGATTCTCATTGGCTGTGAAAGGGTTGAAATTAAGCTAAAGCATCTTAGAAACCCTGGTAATCTAGAGAGACTACTAAAAGCTGACAATTTACTTTGCTTGATACATATATTTTTGGAACAAGTACCTTCAAGTGGAACGTAATAACTGTTCTCTTTAAATGACAATTGTTGTGACTCTTACTCTTACATAAGGCATAACATAAGGGAGGAAGCTGATTTACATAATCTGAAGATAATGGAAAAGAATATCTAGAAATGCAAGGAGTTTGAACTAATGGGTTGGCAGGTCGGTTCCAGAAGATGGTATGTGTAATGCATTATACCTGATACATAAAGCGGTTTTATATACGATGACTGCTGGCTGTGCAAGCAAATTATCACATACATTTTAATCCTAAAGCAAGGACACTAATAATTTCCAATGCAAGGTTCTTAGTTGTTTAGTCTTCTTTATACCATTAGTTCATTCTTCTCTTTCTAATGCCTCCCCCTCTCCATACTCTCACATAATACTTTTATTTTCATTTCTCAGTTGTTCTTCCCTACGTGTTGACCATTTCTTAACCCTTGCAGTAGAACTGAAGTTGCTGAGAGAAATCCTTCCTGTTTGTTTCCACACTTCCACAACCTCAGGCACTCCACTTGTATGCTTCTATTTTTCAATTAATTTTAATTTTAATTTTTCGTAATTTCTCTATCCATTTCTGAGTAGACGTCAAAGCTGGGGCACCATAACCCTCACATTCATACTATAACATCGTAAACAGTATAATGAGGAGGGAGGGGCAAGACAAGGAGGAATGAGACATAGTATTGAATTTGTACATTCACTTTGTGATAGACATTTTACACACTGTCATTTTTATAAGATGTACCAAGGAGTTACAGTTAGATATTGCTTCTGAATAATATTATTTAAATAGATTCTAATAATTCTGTATTGCCTCAATGGAACTTATTTTCCTTACCTCTCTCCCTTCCCCCTTTCCTTTGCCTTCCTTCTCTTTAATGCAGCTACCATTAATCACTTTTATAGATTCCCTTGTGGTTTCTCTGAAATTACCAGGTTATATCATAAACCATATCCAATTTTCCTCCTTTTAAAATTATCATTTGACACTTCAAATCCTAAAAAGTCTACTTGTGCATTTCTAACTTGCAACTGATAATTATTTCTACAGTCCTCACCTTGTATATAAGGTTAAAGTCATGATATTTACATGAAATCTTTCAGTATCTGCCTAGTCTGCATCTCAGATAGTACAGTGATACAATCCTATAAAATGAGTATTTCTAACTCTTGAACTGATTTGTTCTTCTGAAACTAGTCACAAATACTTAGATTCCAATGGCAAGGCCACCTCAGTGGAGCTGGTTGCATATCGTCTGGGCTCCCATATTGCAATTATCTGTGTTCAAGTCTATGTCATTTAAAAAGTTGTAAAGTCTTTGAGATAAAGCACTTTGTTTCATTGGTATTTTTCTCCCCAGTGTGTTGTCCTGTGCTGAACTCTTATTTAATTCTCATTCTCACCAAATGAGAAACACTGAATTAAATAATGAATGGGAAATTTCCAGTGGTAAGAGAAGAGATAGGAATGGAATATAACATTCTTCTACATACAAATAAAGGTTTGTTAAATGCTCAGGCAGAGCTGGAACAAACAACCATAATGAATCTTAACCGTTCTAATTGTTCCAATGTGTCTAGACTAATGCTTAAACTTTAAAAGAGAAAAATAACCCCATTCAGAGAATCCACACACTCTGTACTGAAAACTGGTATTTGCCTATGATAACAGGGTGACCTAAATGAAGGAAAACTCTTCTAACTCCATCAACATTGCAAATGAGACTTTCTCGCATTTATGATAAAGAAGCCCATTTATTTTATCATTATTAGTGCTGTTACTAAAACTAATAATTTGTGCCTACACATGAGGATGGCAATAGCAAAGGAAGCAATCACTGGGAAAAATACAAATTATATATAACATTACCATCTTTAACATGCATTAAGGGTAATTATAATAAGTTGTTATTGCCCTTAAAGTCAACTCTCTGTTCTAGTGTTCCAGAAGGAAGAGCAGATTTATCAAATAGTTTCCTCTCTGCAGTGAAAGGCAATCACTAGAAATTTGGTTAGACCACTTAAATTTATTTAATAGTCAAAAATGTTCAATTCCTTTGGAGATTTTCTAGTTAATAGAATTAACCTATAGTGTAATTAGACATGTCTGAATTAAAGTCCTTTTTCAATGATAATACCTGCAGTAGAAGTAGTCTCCAGAGATAAAGAGATTAGTATTCACATTAGTGGTAAATTTGCTATCAGAACCACATTTATTCTTTTGGTCTTTCATCCCTGAAGGATTCTACAGCTGGGCAGATTTACAGGTTTGCTCTTTCTCATCAACAGTGTTTTGCTTATTTTTATTCTAGGGAACAGTGGCTTCCATCATAATTTCCTCATCCGAACTTTAATGACAAAATGATCTGCCTTGTCTTTTTCCTGCTTCTATTAGAAAATGGAGGGATGGTATAAGCAAACCCAGTACAATCTCTCCAACCAGCTTGAAAATTAGCAAGGACATTCTTAAGAAGTCACTTAAATCACTGTAGCCAAATTCATCCTGGAGTTTCTGAAGATTACCTAAATACTTGTGCCTGCACTTCATCTCATTTAGGCAGTCTTCCCAAATTAATTCCAAGAATGTGACTGACTCCAAGATATCCAAGGATGTTTCAACATCACCATGTTTATGAAGAATTAATAGCTAAGGTGTACTCATTTACCTGTTTTTAATTTTGACACAAATGCAAATATTATACATATATTTTTCATGTCCTTTTTAGTAAGTTATATTAACTTTTAGGTTTCCCAAAAAGAAATTCCTTATGTCTCCACTTCTTCAAACTTCCTTTCTGTAATGTGTTACACTCTACTGGATGAACACCATATCAGTGCATGATACTGAATCTCCTTTATTTGCCATTGTAGACAGCATAACCATACATTTTCTTCTTTGGAAGTCTTTCAAACCCACATGCCTGCAGCTTTTAGGCCTCAGAGAGCTCATGGCTTACATTCATGGCTTATTTAGTACAATAATACAGACTGTGAGTTAGAGTTTAAAATTTCAGGTTTACATTGTGTTACAAATAGTTGTGTTATTATCAGCTACCCTTTGAATTCCTTTGTGTCTTCATGCTTATCCAGGATGTAAGTATACATGAGTTCAGTGTTGGTAAACAAACACTACACATTACCTAAGCTCCCTGGAATGGAAAATGATAGTGCTATCTCTCTCCCTTGAAGAACCTTTATGGCCAAATCAGGTGTGACATCACCATGTTCTAGGCTTCTGGGTTTCTTTGTTTATACAACTTCTCTGTTCAATGTCATATTTACATCCTATTTAGATTTATGTTATATTCTTCAACAAATTTGTAGTTCCACACAGTACCTTTGATATACATATTTTTTACCGTTGTAATGATTAATTATTATTTGAGCTTTATAATTTTTGTTGTGAAGATCAAGTAAAATAATCATATGAAAATGTTGTATATGGCCCACCATGGGACATACAATTGCAAGGCTGTCCAAATGTGTGTTGAATACGTGTTGACTATATAAAGGGAATTTGCTTATCCTATTGAAAAGAAGCTACATAAAAATAAAGATAATTAGTATGTATTCAAATTTAGAATGTGCTAGAGGTTGTATGTTACCTGATTTAATCCTCACAAGCTGATCAAGTAAGTCCATTTCCTAATGAAGTAAATGAATTTCAAGAGATTAAGTAAATGCTCAAGTGTGCAATATAGGTATCTATACTTTATTCACTTGTCAAACTTCTGAAGTTAATATTCATGCTCATTCTTCTGTTGTGTATCACCTATTAAGATTGCTGTGTAAATAAACATTAGGGCATGTGAAATGTTTACTTTTTAATATCAAGCACTATATAAAATGAATTATTTTCTCTGAAACCAAAGGAAGTCTAAACAACATTATGTTCTCCTATTTTAACCAGGGTACATGAGTTTGTTTACATAGAGGACTGTAAGATTTTGCAGTCAACCTCAAGTCGGATATTCACTTAAGACTTAGTTTCTAATCTACTCATCTGTATAATTGTAAAGCTTCCTGGACCCCATCCCATAGAAACATGTCTCCAGCTTATAGATAAATGATTAAAATTGTATAATGATGGAACTGTGTCTTTGTTACCATATCTAGCATAGAACTTGGCACATAGATAGTACTCAATAAGAGCATACTCGTTAAAGGAGCAAATGAGGGAATTATGGGAGGGAATAAGACAGCAGTGCATTGTAGGAAGTGAATTATGATCAGTAGGTGGGTGATGTGGTTAGCATTTCTGGATCATTTACTAACTACCTGAATGGCTTCTAAAACTCATCTAATTTTTGAGCTTTTGTTTTTGTTTTTTTTTTATTTTCAAAGTCTTATTATGTCTCTGATATCCCAGCACAAACTTCATCTAAATCTCTGGATTGTTCAAGAAGGTACCAATGTCCTTTATTTCTTCAATCATAAAACTTTAATCTGATATTAATACATGATGACCTTGACAATCTCTGATTAACAGCATAGCTCATGGGCTATCCCCCAATTTCCAAATTCTAATACAGTCTGGCACATCCTCCTTGACCTCCCTCTTTTGGTGAGACCATTGCATATTTTTTTGCTCTTTGAGTTTCTTCCCACCATCTGTCTCACTTGCCCTTAGTCTGTGATACTACTAATAAAGCCCAATTTAATGTTATAAACATGAGCAGAAATAAAGCCTAAAAGAAATGTAGACGGATGATGAGTGTATTAGTCAGAATACTTTAGGCTATTTTACAGTAACACATGACCCCTCTCAAGTCACAGTATCTTAAAGGAAGACAAAAATAATGTAAGGAACTGTGAATGGCCTGAGATTTTAGCCTTTTTGTAAACTAACCAAGTAGCCTACAATAGTTTCACAGATGGTGGCAGTGGACACAGATTTCCAGGTTAGAGACAAGAGATATTATTACTCAAAGCACAGTAGACAGCATGAGTTACTTGTTTATAGGAGTTCCTCTTTCTCTGAAAGTCTCAAGAAGTGATGGCAAGCATCTCAGGTATATGCAGCATATAGAATGGGTCTAAGCCACAACTGAGGAAAACAGAGCTTAAAAACAGACAGACAAAATACTATATAGGCAACTGAAAACAAACCTATCCAACTTTTACCCTAAGGGGAAATGTTATCTTTATTTTCCTGGTCAGGTAACTACAAATCTCACTTCTGCCCTAGAGGGAGATGCTATCTATGTTATCCAGGAGTGTTTGTTATACAAAAGGACAGTCTAGGACAAAAATAATCATAAGGCAATGGAGTATTCTTTTCCAATAATACATTTTTCTCTTAAGCTACATGTCTATCTTGGGTTCCTCAAGGTATCTATTTAGTATAGTAATTCAGAGGCTCAGACTGACAGAGGCTCCATATAGATATTTGCTTTTTAAAAAGTATCATTCAGGAGGAAGAGACCAGCAAATATTGACACTCTAAACTTCTGCTCAGAAAGGACACATGTACTTCAACCTACATTTTGTTGGTAAAAGCAAGTGACTTACTCACAAATCTTTTTCAATTATCCATCAGAGATATTCACAGCCAGGAATAATAGATAATCAGCACTTATAATGTGAACAGTTGAATTGAATGACCATATCTAAATTATACTAACAAGTTATTTTTATTTATTTATTTATTTTTACTGTTTATTTTTGAGAGAAAGAGAGAGAGAGGGTTAGCAGGGAAGGGGCAGAGACAGAGAGAGGGAGACACAGAATCCAAACAGGCTTCGGCACAGAGCTCAACGTGGGGCTCAAACTCACTAGCCATGAGATCATGACCTGAGCCAAAGTTGGATGCTTGACCAACTGAGCCATCCAGGCACCTCTATGCTCACAAATTATTTTTGCTTGTAGAGGTCTCAAACAGCCACAGTAGTCTGCCAGAAGGTTCGGTGAATTGTTTGAGCAATTTTTTAAAATATTGTACATATTTAAACTTGCAGAAAAAATCTGATATATTAGACAAAAAATTAAAAGTACCTCTCTAGGCACCGTGTGTGGGCTAATCATGTGCTGGGTGCTAAGAGTCAAACAGTGGTTAAGACATGATCCCTGCCTTCAGATAGCTAACATTTTATGTGAGGGACAGAAAACAAGCAAACAAACATAATAACTATAGGTTACGGTAAGTGCTAAGAAGAAAAGAGAGTATCATGGTTTGAAAAGGTTGGGGTCATCAGATAATCCCCATACAAATTTTGGTGGATAGAGGTTCTTCAAATTGTTCTAGATAGAAAACATCAAATACTAAGCTCCTAAATTGGAATAGAGCTAGATATGTTATAAACACTTATTAGTGACCTCAATAGTTCAAAAAAGTTGGGCAACATATCTAGAGAAACAACTAATAAATAGGAATAAATATAAACATCCTTGCTTTTTGATCCAACCACCCAAAGTTGGACTGATGAGAATTAACGGTAATATGAAAATGACGTTGGGATTTCAAAAGACTTGGAGATCAATATATTTTAAAATAGCATGTCAAAATGGAACTCAGTAATAATATGAACACATGGTGTCCAGAGGAAAACGAAAGGATAATTCCACTATGTTCTGTAAAGGTATACTTCATTCAGTTCTAGGAAGACATCTAGCTTTGTGAAAAGGCGGAATTTGTACAGAAGAGTGTTAATAGACTAAGGATATATGTGGTTTCCATTAAGACTAAACCAAACCCTAGGATTACTTAGAAATGCATGAGGCTTATTTTGTTGTCGTCTCAATGAGTTATAAATATCACTTGGCATTTAAGAAAAGGGCCAAGAATGCTAAGCATCTGACATTGCATGGGGGAATTCCACACAATGAGAAATTATCCCTCTCAAAATTCTAATGTGCCCCTTTTGATAAATATCAGTGTGTATGTGTGTGTGTATATATATATATATATACACATAATATATATATTTATATATATAAATATAATATATACATATATAATATACATAATATATACATAATACATAATATATATTATCTCTAACTCTCTCTATATATTTTTTCATTTATGTGGAAAGACCTGAGAACATTTAATTTGGAGAAGAGAATAACTACTGTCTCATATAGAAGTCAGTCAAGTAGCAAAGTCTTTTGCATAGCAGCAAATTGAACTGAGGTTAATGGAAAGAAGTTAGTAGGAAGGAAAGGGAAAAGCATATTTTAACTCATTATAAGAAATAAATCTTTAAGGCTTATAATCAGAAACAAAAGCTGAGGTCATTCTAATTCATTGACTTCCCTTTGACATAACTACTTTATCAAGGTTCAACTTGTCTTCCATTTGCTGAAGCACAGACTGGAAGAATATGACTTTGTCCACAGAATATCCAAAATTTCCTGTGTTTGAGCATCTCTGTCTTATATACTATGCAGATCAGCTACATTTAAAGATCAGTTCTTTAGCTTTTACATTCAAAGGCAAGCTGTCAATAGCTCTTCTTAGCTTAGAGAAAAAAAAAACAGAAAAATCTTGTTCTAGGATTCTGATTGTATATGCAGTATTTTTCTAGAATAACTTTACTTCACACATGCAGACTTGATTTCTGTGTTGAGCTAGATGTTGCTATGATTTATTTGACATTTTGGGAATTTGCAATATTGTGCTTCTTGTAATTCAAAGAGGAGATTCTTGATAAACATATTTGACTGATTACTATTTAATAATTACTTGTATCAAAATATGCTATTTTGTCCAGAGTGTGATGAATAACCACCCCAATCCCGTTTATGGATGTATTGGAGCATTAGATAAAATTTACATGTATGAAGTTAGCTTAAGTACAAGGTTTTCATTTAGGTAAGCAGCTGATGATTGTCAAGAATGTATGAAAGGAAGAAATAATCTAGAAGAAAATGTTGAGGATTTCCATTAAACCTGAGTGAGGTATTGAGGCCAACTAAGCAAAACCAGCCCAGGTACTTGTGGGACTTATCCTAGCCAGGGAATAATTTAATATACTCTGGCTATGGGAACAAGAAGGATATTGTAACTGTTTGGAGAGCTTATTTTAGCATGATTTTGTGAGGATTTTCTACAAGACTGATTTTCCGTATACATTTTTTTTTTTTTTACTATTTTCAAGTTTTACATGTCTATTTGAGGTGGTATGGAATTCGTGTGGTTTGGAAGACAAAGAGGATAGGGAATGAGCTCATTGAGAGAGCCGGAACAAAACACTTGCTGTGCATTTTTTTTTGCAATTTTTAAAAGATGTAATCTCCTGAAAAAGATCATCGTACAATCTCAAAATTAATTTCCAAAGAAAGATTTCAAAACTGTTTTTGAGCAATACTGTTATGATTTCATAAAACATGTAAACTCTGAAGGCTTGTAATTTAAAGGAGAAATATCATTTGAATGTATGTTTCATAATAGCTTTGCCAAACTCTTTTGCATTACTTTACATTCATTATTCATATTCCCATAGTCTATTTTGAGAAAACTATCAGGTTTGCTATTTGTAGCTGAGATTCATCAGGAGGAGTCCCAATATATAGTTCCTGTTTTTTCAAAGCTAAAAAGGAAAACTATCTAAAAATTAATACTTCAGTGTCGTCCTGACCTCTGTTTTTCCTTCATTCTGTCACTCCACCCTGCAGAGACAAAGTTACTAATCTAATCCTTCTACTTCTTCCTTTTTGGAGAAAAAAGTAATAGTAAAAATTCCCTGCTTTTCCAAGCATATGTCTTGACTGAGGAGGTCATCTCACTTGGGGAGGACTACCACAGGCCATTAGTACCTTTAATGAGATAAATAAATCTAATGCCTTATGTTGTCAACTTATCCTTACTCAGTGATAAAGAGAATATTTTGAATTCCAGGTAGCTTACTTTGGTCTAATGTATAATTTGTTCAAAGATTGGTTTAGAAAAAAGGGATAGTATTTATTGGGTACTCTCAAAGAGCAAAATCTAGTTTCTTCATTCTTCAGAATGTATCCTCCATCCCTTCATATGTTTCCAGGTCTTTTGGATGAATGTGTTCCTACTTTCTCTAAATTTAGTAATTAATATTTTTTCAGCTAATTATTTTTTTTTATTTTAGAGAGACAGAGAGAGAGCATGAGCTGAGGAGAGAGACAGAGAGACAGGGAATCTTAAGCAGTCTCCATGCTCAGTGCAAAGCCCCACATGGGGCTCAATCTCAGGACAGTGAGCTCATGATGTGAGCCAAAATCAAGAGTCAGACATGTAAGGAACTGAGCCACCCAAGTGCCCCAGTAATTAATTTTTAGAAAGTCAATTTTCTCTTATAATGCTATAACACAGGGTTTTACTTGTTTATTACCATTTTTTCCTCTACAAAGTAATATGAAATACATTTCTTAAATTCCAAGATCTCCTAGAGTATGAATGTGAAGTTGTAAAGTGAGATTTAGTTCTAAATTATTTCTGTTGTTTTATCCTAATATTTGGTTCAGTGATCTCTAGCTTTTCATTTTCAAGAGTAGACAAATTTCATCAAATGTTATACAGCCTAGCTATGCACAGCTTTGAAAAATGTGCACTATTGCCCTGCCTCATCCTCTGTAACATTACTTCAATTTTTATAAGTAACTTCTGTGTCCATTAAAGTTTTTCCAATAAGGTTTCCACTTGACTAGAAGAGGAAAAATATCATATTACTAAGTATCTACCAGTATGTTAGGATTATTCTTAGAAATAAAAGAACAACAACAACAAAAAAATCAAAGTTATATCAAAAGCACATGTCAAGCTGATAACGCCTGTCATTAGAAACCTACAATATTGTTTTGGTGGAAATATTAAAAAACAAATAATAAGTACATACTCACTCGAACTCATATTCTCTCTGTTACCTTAAGCAAACCTTTCTGAAAACTTTTCAAAAGGATAGTAGAAGTTGAAGCATGTTCACTTCAAATTTTCTATAAATATAAATTTTCTAACTGGTCAAAATTCAAAGGATAAAATAAATATGCTATCATCATGAAAATCCTAGTTTATAGTAGACTTTCATTTATGTACTCCTATTTTTCATTCACTGCCTCCTAGCCTTGGTAATGACAGTATAAGACCGATGATAGCTATTATCAAAAGAAATATAAAATTATTCATTAATACAAAGGTATGCAACATAAATCTATTAATCATGTAGAACATTTCCAACATGAAATTTGTTAACAAATCAAAGTGATAATATCATGAATGAGGCCAGACAGCTTACCAACAACAGAACAATTTTTTAAAGTATTATCTTATGGAGACCCTCCTGCTGACCCATCATTGATAACTAAGAAGAAATTTTCATGGTCCATGTGATGGATCCCTAGAAGAGTGCTAGAATATAGTTTGAATTAAGCCAAGAGTTCAGTTTGTATATGTGAGAGAAAAAAACATATAATTTTTCCCCCTGTGGCTCAATCACCAGGAAGGAATTTCAAATTTGAAAACATCTCCAACTTCTTTAATTTTAACAGCACTGAAGTAACTATATGCATGTCCTCATTCCTGGAAGTATGTTTTTTCATTAAAACTAGGAGTCATTTAGGTGACTCTCAGTTTTCATTCTTAAAAAATGTCTGTTGAAAAATTCCCAGGAAAAAGACAATTACAACATGAACAAAAAGACAATGACAGTGAATAGATTATTTCAGGGAAATGGGGGAAATGAACTTGAATCTCAGATTCTTCCATCTCTAATATCTTGGTGAAGTAAACAGAGAAACATTTAAATGGCAGTCTCAGCATTTTCTCCTTGGGCCTAAAGATCATCACAAGAACTGACTTTATATTCCTGACTGAAGTAAATAAAAAATACAAAATATATGAAACAAAGGCTTTAAACATATTGACCATCGAGTACTGAAAGGTCATAATCTCTGAAAAGAGAGAAACTAGTAAAACAATCTCAGTGATTTTCCAAGTTTACTGACTGGAGAGAGTTTCTAGGCCTCAGCTTGAGGAGGAAGTCAGGCAGACATCCAGGGCCTCCCATGTTGAGGAATCGAATTTGGAATCCAGGGAGCCCAAGGCTGCTGGGGTCCGCAGAGCAGCATACAGGAGAGGGAAGAACTGAATGAAGAGAGAGATGCGGAGATCTGTTGAAAGTCTTCAGCTGGATACTGATCCATTCTTACGGGTATCAAAGCTACCTAAGTTTTAGGAAAGAACAATGTGAAGGAAGAGAAGAACAGTAGCTTGAGCTCATAGAGTCAGGAATATTTACTGTTACCTCCAGCCAGAGTGCAAAATCTCATAATTCATGGGGCACTTGGTAGCATACTCAGAAGTTTCTTTCCCTACAAGTTTGTAAAATTATTCTTCTACTGAATGATACTCTGGTGTTTACAAGGAAGGCATAAAAATAAGATCAAAAAGGACCAAACTATTTTGAGATAGAGTCCAGAGAAAAGCTTAAAAATATTTTTAGAAGTACAAAAATAATGAGTACTCATGAAGTAAAATTCACCATGATGGACTTCCAGTAAAAACTTAACTAGGATACAAAGAAGCACGGAAATAATTAGAAATGACACAGATGAGAGAAATATCAGAGAACGATTAAGGGCAGTGAAATAACTCTTGTGACTGAATTCACATGTTCCTGAAGGTAGAGGAAAGATTACTTTCTAAGAGATCTGGAAATACTTAAAAAATAGAAATTCTAAAGATTAAAAAATATAGTGTCAAAGATGAAAATTCCACTGAGAAGGTAAAAGAACAGATTATACATATAAAAGAAAAGATAAACTTAAAAGCAAAATTACGATAATGATCCAAATGTAACAACACAAGGAAACAAGATTTAAAATAAAAGCAGAAAACAGCATCAGTATGTTATGGAATAGATTCAGGTGACTATTGTATTTTCAAAACGATAGCTAGTATTTCATTAATGAAAGTTACAGAAATCAAAACATCAGGTCATAAAGAAGTTTTTTCCTGTAGGTGATAGAAAAAATATACTCCAACTTACACTTTAATATGCAATTAGTTTCAAACCTAAATATGATACAAGTGTTTTTAAATTGTCAATGTGGTAAAACATTCTGCTCTCCATTTTATCAGAAAAAAAATCAAATTTTGCCATAAATGTATTTTTAAAAAGTTATTTAAACCCAGGTATAAAGAAGTAGTTTGTAACCTTGATTAAAATAATGACATAAGCTTGGAGGAATGCTGTTTGAAGAGCTTTGGAGATCAGTCATGCCATAGAAATATTAAAAGGCTAAAAGGCACAAGACTATGAGATATAGAAGGGTGAGCTCTATACCTGCTACACTTTTTGCCCCTCAGTACATTTGCTATTTCATGTCAAGTGGCATACAGACAGAACAGAAAGCCATGTAAATAGAGCTTATGGAAGATTCTCTTGACCAAGAAGAAAAAGCTAGATTTTGGTTTTACTAAAACAGGCAGGTACATGAAAACAAGCCTCCAAACTCTGTTGTGATTTGTAATAAGAAATATATATTTGATCAGCATCCCTGTTCCTGGCAGCAGCTCCTAAAACCTTTGTAATTTTCTAAGTGATAAGAGCAATGGGAGACTCTTTTGTTATAATATTTGCTATTTTGTCCTGGGTTCTTGAAATAGCTCCAGAGCAACAAAGGCAAAAGAAGTGTCTTTTGTTATCATAACAAGCCCCTTTCAATCACACTTGTGTTTATGTTAATGAGATGGTTTTTGGAAGGTTCTTAGATAACCACAGTAGGAGGCTGGTTGCCAAGGGAACTAACCAGTGTGATTAGAGGGTCAGAACTTTCAGCCCCAACCCCCACCTCTGCACTAGAAGGACTGTGAAGAGGAGCTGAAGGTTGAATTAATCACCAATGACCAATGATTTCATTAACCCTGCCTATGTAATGAAGTCTCCATAAAAATCTTAAACAGAGTTTGGAGGGCTTCCAGGTTGGTGAAAACATGAAAATACTGGGAAGGTAGCATGCCAGAGAGGGCACGGGCTCTGTGTCACTTCCCACATACCTTGCCCTATGCATTCCTTCCATCTGGCCGTTCCTGAATTGCATCCTTTTATAATAAACCAGTATTTTTCCTGAGATCTGTGAGCTACTCTAGCAAATTATCAAACCCAAGGAGGGGATCATGGGAACCTCGGATTTATAGTCAATAGATCAGAAGCACATATAAAAACCTGGGACTTATGATTGACAATTGAAGTGGGATCGTTCTTTAGGACTGACCCCTAAGCCTGTGATGGGGTCAGTTATTAACCTCAGGTAGATAATGTCAGAATTGAATTGAATTGAGGACGCCCAATTGGAGTCTACAGAGAATGGAAGAACTGCTTGGTTGGGAAATCCTCACAGATCTGGTGTCAGAAATGAAGGATTCTGAGTGTGTCTGGGTGGTTTAGTGGGATGAGCGTTCAATTTCTGATTTTGGCTCGAGTCATGCTCCCAGAGTGATTAGATCAAGCGGCACATGGGAATCCGTACAGAGCATGAAGCCTACTTAAGGTTCTCTCTGTCTCTCTCTCTCTCTCTCTCTCCCTCCCTCGCTGCCCCATCCCCAGCTAGCATGTGCTCTCTCTCTCTCTCTCTAAAAAAATAAAATTAAAAAAGAAAAATGAAGAATTCTGAAAGTAAACAGAAGAGTTATTTTCTGTTTTTGGTTTTCTTTTCCTCCTATCACAGACCAAAAGGGAAGCAAAAGAAATTAGCCAACATTCTGCCTGCAGTTTTTCCTCAAGACATTTGCTGATATCTAAGCTGTTAGGGATAACAGTAATAATAGACTAATAGTAGTAATAGTAGACTAATAAATAATAAGTACATAATAAATAATAACAATAATAATAAATTTAAAAACTGACCAACAAATCTGTAAAAAGCCTAAGAAATCAAAACAAAGCTTTCTTCTTTTTTAAATTTTTTTTAAATGTTTTTTTATTTATTTCTAGGAGAGAGAGAGAGACAGTGTGAGCAGGGGAGGGTCAGAGAGAGAGGGAGTCACAGACTGAAACAGGCTCCAGGCTCCGAGCTGGCAGTCAGCACATAGCCCGACGCGGGGCTCGAACCCACGAACCGCGAGATCATGACCCAAGGGAAAGTCGGACGCTTAACCGACTAAGCCACCCAGGCGCCCCAAAAACAAAGCTTTCTTCTTACAAAACTCTGAAATCTATCCTTCAGATTTCTTAATCCCAATTTGTATCTTACAACTTGATTATATTTTATCTGTCCACTAGAAGAAACTGATATTCCTTCTATAATTTTTCATGTATGATCACAACATTTCATATAAAATTACTCAACATTCTATCCAACATGATTAAATGACTGAAACCAAAAGGAAAAAATAATCAGTAGAAATAAAGCCACATATGATCCTATTATTGATGTTATTGAATTACGTAAAGTTTACAAGTATTAATGTAATGATCAGTATAATTTTACACTTATGTATTCCTATAACTATCACCCATATCAAAATATAGAAAATTACAGCTCATTGAAAGCATCCATTATGCCCTATCCAAGTCAATATTCACCAAAGTTAACCATAGTAGTAAAGCTTAGATTCTTTTGTATGTTGGAAAAATACAAACAAATAAATGACAAAACATATCTTGGAAATCTTGGAAATGTTTCTAAGGATCATCTGTAGCTTCAATTTTATTTATGTATTTGTATATTTATGTATTTGTGTGCTTTTTAGGTTTCAGGATTTTATTTCAGACATTACATTGAATTTTATTGACATGTCTCTAAAGTCTTGTTCTACAATGGTTTTACATCTTTCTTTGTCTTTTATGACATTGATGTTATTTAGTGGAATTTAACTCAATTTAGATTCATCTAATGTTTCCTCATGACTGTATTCAGATTATGCAACTTTGACGGGAACATTACAGAGAATGATACTGTTCCTGCCAGTGTATCCTATCGGGAGGCATAGGTCATTGGGTTGTGCTTTTATTCATGATGTTAAACTGATCACTTAGTTAAGATCCTGTCTGCTGGGTTTCCTCACTAAGAGGTTACTGTTTTCTCTTTCTAATCAATAGGTCATTTATAGAGATGCTTTAAAACTATATAAATATTGCATTCTTCCTCAACTTATCTTACTAGTTCCAATACCCATTAGTGATAAATACATGAATCAATGACTACAGTGATTACAAAATTGTCTATAGAAGTAAATTGACCTAAAAAATAATTTTTACCTTGGCTCATTTTTTAAAAACAAGATTGAAAAAATTTTAAACTTTCTAAAATAATCATTAGAACATTCCATTGTTCCAAAAGGTATTTGGGGTTGAAATAGTCTGGAGAGTATTTGTTAGAAAGAGTCACAGTAAATTTTGTGGTTTGGGCATAAGGATTAATGGAGGTTGCATCAAAATATGCATAAAAGGAGCAAATTTATAAGATGGTGAGTGATACCTGTATATCTTGCCAATTCTGTCTGCATGTGTTTGGTTTCCATGGGCCTGTTACACCACGGGTAAAAATAACAAGGATACTCACTGTGAGAGTTTAATTTTTATTATTCATAGGATGCCAGAAACTTAAATGGATTTGGGAATTGTTCAAACAAGGTTGATATTTGGGAATCAGGGAAATGAATGAAATTTTTCCCAGGGAGAAATTTCTATATAAAAACAGAAGTGAGCTCAGGATAATTGCATGGAAAACAGCAAGTTTTAAAAAGACCTAAAAGAAGGAAGAGGTAACAGAAGCATGGGAAAGTGGTGTTTGGGAATGCAGCAGTGAAAATGAAAGGCACCATTTGTGCGTTCAGGGAGCTGTGGGAATAAAGACAGGAACCTCATAAGGACACCTAATCTAATCTGGACAGGGAGAGTGGGCAGAGAAAGGTGCCATCTATGCTGAGATTGAAAGGAGGAAAGGGATCTGAAGCATGATGCTCCCATTAGAGGGAAATCAGGTAGGAAGAGCTAAGGTAAACTTGCAAGGGTCAAGCCACTGGGGCTAATCACAGGTTCAGTATGAATCATAGTCCTATAGGAAAGAAGTAGGCAGAGACAAGAGTCAGGATGGACCCTATACATTACAGTTAAAATTTTGTGTTTTGTTTATATGAAATGGGGAACTAAAAACTGGATTTACTCTAGATAGGAACTTTTGGGCTCAAGAAGAGACATGGTGTGGGACACCTGGGTAGCTCAGTCCGGAAAGTGTCTAACTTTGGCTGAGGTCATGATCTCACAGTTCGGTTCATGGGTTTGAGCTCTGCGTTGGGCTGTGTGCTGACAGCCAGCTCAGAGCCTGGAGCCTGTTTCAGATTCTGTGTCTCCCTCTCTCTCTGACCCTTCCCTGCTCACACTATCTCTCTCTCTCTGTCAGAAATAAATAAAATATTAAAAAAAGAACTTTAAGAAGAGACATGCTGTATTTTAAGCAGAACCAACTAAACGTCACAAGAGAGTAGGGTTCATATCCCAATTTCTTTGTTATTACCTGTAGGAATTTGGATAGGCTATTTTTTCTTTAAAATGGAAATAGTATGGGGCGCCTGGGTGGCTTAGTCGGTTAAGCGTCCGACTTTCGCTTAGGTCATGATCTCGCGGTTCGTGGGTTCGAGCCCCGCATCGGGCTCTGTGCTGACTGCCAGCTCAGAGCCTGGAGCCTGTTTCAGTCTGTGACTCCCTCTCTCTCTGACCCTCCCCTCCTCACGCTGTCTCTCTCTCTCTCCTCGAAATAAATAAAACATTAAAAAATATATATTAAAAAAAATAAAAAATAAAATGGAAATAGTAATATCTACCATTACAAGTTTTTGAGACATTTGAATAAAATAACTTTTATTATCCCTGTTCCTGAAAATGAGGTTATAGTTTGCTGTTCCCCTTTGCTTTAAAATTACCCCTTCCTCTTTATTATATGATTTATCTTCAAATTCTATAAAATATAAAAATCTTATACCATTTTTAACATGCTCTCTGGTTCCGCACATCATTTTTCTTACCCCAGCACTCTTTTTAACTTTATTTATTTACTTGAAGAGAGAGAGAGTGTGTCTGGGGGGGAGGTACAGAAAGAGAGAATCCCAAGCAGGCTCCACACTGTTGGCACAGACCCTGACATGGGGCTAAAACTCAAGAACTCTGGGATCATGACCTGAGCTGACCAACTGAGCCACCCAGGCGCACTGCCCATGTCTTCTTGGCTAAATTATGAGAGACAGTTAAGTCAGTCTTCTCTCAATCTATCAAAATTCTGACTCAAAGTTGCACTGCACATCCTTCTGCTGTATGTCAGGATCTTCTCATAGACTTTCATAGCTAGTGATGGAACTAATGCCCCGAAAGGAACTCTCAAGAATAGGGGACAAAGAGAGTGGATAAATATCCCATCCTCCCACCTTTCAGGGAAACACTGTATATGCTCCTCAGGGAATCCCATTAGGAATCAAGCTAGCTCCCCTCTCTTAATAATGGCTTCCTTAATGGATGTTTACAGCGGCTTTCTGTTTTCCCTATATCATTCTTCCTGATTCCTTACTTGTGTTTTCTGAGATAAACTCCAAAATACACTACCTACTCCCAACCCCTCTCAGTCTGATTTCAAGGAAACCCAAACTAAGATTGTGTCTCATTCTATGTGATAAGAACCCATTAAATTAATTCTTTAATTCTACTACTTTAAATTGATGGATTTCTTCTCTACTCACTTGTTCTTGCCTATGAAATTTCATAACCCCAAAGCCATATGGCTATCTAAAGCCACTATTCCTTTTAATTCACAACAACTATAATAACAATAACAACCTGGTAAGTTAGATCATCTCTAAAAAGATTTTCCAAAAATTGCTAATTATGCTCAAATAAAGGTTTACTAAAATATAATGTGTGACACATTTTAGATTACCTTAAATATTAATATGAGTTTGAACTCTACAAATTACCAGTGTTTTAGAGCATTTAGAAATGTATTGAGTCAAAATGTTTGGCAGAACAGATGCCGTGGTAGACTATTGTGGTCATACACCTCTCTCCACACCCCCTCACACTTTTCCCCTACTGATATCATTATAACATATTTAGGTATAGGATAAAATCCACTGCTCTTGGAAGAAGGGTAAATCTCAAAAGAATAAAGTATCACTTAACTAAACCTGTAATAGAAACTCATTTTCATTAGCTGTGATTGGTATACGTATGAGCAAATAACACCGTTCTGGCCAGAGATGTAAGAAACCTACTGGGATAAAACTGAGGCTTTCATACCTGAATAACAAAACAAAATAAAACAAAACCCTTCAACTCTACCTAAGGAAAGATGGTCATCCTTTCCCTTATTCCTGCCTTGAATATGGCCAAGAACTTTGAAACTGAAAATTAGAAATAACTTGAATTGATGGCATCTTTGGGATGATGAACTAGCACAGGTAATATACTGGGTTTCCATATTTATGAGGGAAAAATACTTTAATTTAAGCTATTTATTTATTAGTTAATAGTTTAGGATATAAAGGAATTTATTCACTTAGTTAAAGCGGAAGACATTCCTAACCAATACAGAGAGGGAAAAGAAAGGCTAATGATAATGGTCTTCTCACAAGACTAAAATTTTATTTTGAATATCAATGATTTTTGGAATATCTAATTCAGATGATTCAGGGTCCTGAGGATCCAATTTAGAGAACTTCTCAGGGATGGAAGGGAGACTGAGTAAGCTGCAAAATCCATGAAATGCTGCCCCTTATCCCCACTTAAACAGAGCAGCCTAGCTGATTCTAAATGTTGAGATTTCCAGTAAGAACAATGTTCTACTTCTACAACATTTGAAGATACTTAATGTGAATCATAATCTTCAGGGTTATATAAATTGCTATTTAAAATATTAACCGTATTGATTTTTAAATTAAGGTTTATTTTGCATTTCTCTGTCAGAACCCTCTATTTTTTTCCCTGTTAGAAACTTCTATCTATTCTTATATTAAAAGGTTAGATGATGGCAGAAATATGACCTAATTGTAGATAATATTATTTATGGCATTTATGAGGCTCAGCAGCAATATGCTAGGGAGTTTATGGCAATTTTCCAGAGAAGAATTATTAACATTTAAAAACAGATTGATACATTAAAACATGTAAAAATTTGTTGTTGTTGTTTTCTTTTGTAGCTTAGTTACAGTTTTGCACGTTATATTCTTGGTAGAAAATGACTTGTAAATTAAAACTAGCACCTGAGAGCTAAATAAAATAGTGATGAAACTTAGAACAAAAGGTTCATCATTTTAAATCTCCTTTTACTGGTAATAAATATTAAATTATTTTTATAAACAGCAACTTTTGTGAAATTACATTAATTTCAGTATTTAATGTTAAATATTACCTTTTATTCTGAACAAATCTACCTTTTGATTCTTTTTTAAGTTTATTTATTTTGAGAGAGAGAGGAGGCACATTCTTGTCATGTAGGGTCAGGAAGAAAGGAGAGAGAAAAATCTAAGAAGATTCTGCATGCTGTCAGGGAAAAGCTCGATGTGTGGCACAGACTTATGAAACATGAGATCATAACCTGGGCCAAAATCAAGAGTGGAACTCTTAATCGACTGAACCACCCAGGGCCCCTCACTTTTAATTTCTGTATTTGAAAAATAATTTAATCTTAGAAAAAAGTTGAAATATATTCTTTCCATATCTCATTGCATCTTAAGGATTTAGATAAAAGTGAATACAAAATACAGTGTAAAAGTTATTTTAATTGATGTTAAAGGAATGTTCAAAGCAAGGAGTCCTTAAAAATCACAAAAAATGTAATTAGGTATTCAGATATAGGTAGTAGGCCTTTGGGAATACCTAGCAGCGTTCATATAGAGGTGATTTGCATGGTCAAATACAGTGTTGTTGTTTTTCTAATAGACTGTATTTTTTTAAGTAGTTTCAAGTTCACAACAAAATTGAGCAGAAAGTACAGAGCGTTCTTACAGACACACCTGTCTCACACATGCATAAGGAACCCCCAAAAGTTCCTCACCAAAGTGATACATTTGTTACAATTGATGAAGGAACATTAACACAACATTATGACCCAAAGTCCATAGTTTACATTAGAGTTCACTTTTGGTGCTGTACATTTTATTGTTTTGACAAATAATGATGTGTATACTCCATTATGTTATCATATACATTATACAAACAGATAAGCACAGATCAAAAGACATGTAGAACTGAATATTGATCCAGTAAATCTAACCAGCCAAGAAAATTAATCCATATAACTATATCTGGAAAAATCCACATATTTTAAATATATGTTTTCACTTATTAATTAGTAATTAATTATTAATTAATAAGTTGAACTATTTCTTGTGAAGCTCTATATAAGTTTATTGACATAAAATAACATACTATAAAATCCATCCTTTTGAAGTGAACAACTTAGTGCTTTTTAAGTCCATTCATAGTTTTACAACCATCGCCACTAATTCTAGAACATTTTTTCTTTTTTTCTTTTCTTTTCTTTTTTTACAAATAGTTAATTGTCAAGTTGGTTTCCATATAACACCCAGTGCTCATCCCACAAGTGCCCTCCTCCATGCCCATCTCCCCCCTCCCACCACACACCCATCAGTCCTCAGTTTGTTCTCAGCATTCAAGAGTCTCTCATGGTTTACCTCTCTCCCTTTCCCCCACCATTTCCCCCCTTCTTCTCCCCCTTGGTCCTCCGTTAAGTTCCTCCTAATCCTCCCATACGTGCAAACATGTGGTATCTGTCCTTCTCTGCCTGACTTATTTTGCTCAGCATAACACCCTCAAGGTCCATCCATGTTGCTACACATGGCCAGATTTCATTCTTTCTCATTGCCATGTAGTATTCCGTGGTATAGATAAACCACATCTTCTTGATCCATTCATCCGTTGATGGACACTTAGGCTCTTTCCATGTTTTGGCTATTGTTGAGAGTGCTGCTATGAACATTGGGGTACATGTGCTCCTATGCATCAGCACTCCTATATCCCTGGGGTAAATTCCTAGCAGCTCTATTGCTGGGTCATAGGGGAGTTCTCTTGTTAATTTTTTGAGGAACCTCCACACTGTTTTTCAGAGGGGCTGCACCAGTTTACATTCCTACAAACAGTGTAGGAGGGTGCCCATTTCTCCACATCCTCGCCAGCATCTAGAGTTCTCTGATTTGCTCATTTTAGCCACTCTGACTGGCGTGAGGTGGTATCTCAGTGTGGTTTTTATTTGTATTTCCCTGATGAGGAGGAATGCTGAGCATAGAACATTTTGATCACTCCAAAAAGAAACCTGGTTCCAATTAGGACCCCTTCTAGGCCCTATTAGGGCATAAAGGCCCTCTTCCCAGGCTCTGACGAAGATTAATCAACTTTCTGTCTCTAAGATTTGAGTTTTCTTTTGCAGAAATTTCATATAAATGGAATCTAACAACATGTGGCCTCTTATGTCTGTCCTCTGTCACTTAGCATAAAGTTGTCAAAGTATATCAGTGTCGTTGCATGTATCTGTAACTTTATTCCCATTTGTAGATGAATAATATTCCATTGTTGTATGTATATCACATTTTGTTTATTCAACAATTGACAGGCATTTGGGTTGTTTTTCAACATTATGGCTATTATGAACATTGCTGTTGGGAACATTTATGCAAAAGTTTTTGTGTAAACATATGGTTTTAATTCTCTTGGCTATATACCCGGAAGTGGAATTTCTGGGTTATATAGTAATGCAATGTTCATTTTAGGAACTGCCAAGCTAGTTAACAAAGCAATTGCAAAATTTTACATGCCTAACAACAATGCATGAGGGTTTCAATTTCTCTACATTCTCACCAATACTTGATGTTCTTCATCTCTTTTTTTATAGTTATCACAGTAAGTGTGAAGTGATATCTCATTATGATTTTGGTTTCATTTTCCTAATGACAAATGATGAAAAGCAACTTTTCATGTACTTCTTGGCTATTTGAATATCTCCTTGGATGAAATGTCTGTTCAAATACATTGCCCATTTTTAATCATCTTATATATCTTCTTAGTTTTGAGTTGCAGGAGTTACTTTATATTTTCTGGGTATAAGTCCCTCACAAGATACATAATTCACAAGTAATTTCGCCTGTTCTGTGAGTTTCTGGATTTTGTCCTTTGAACCCCAAAGGTTTATAAATTTATGAAGTCAATTTATCTATTTTTTTTTCTTCTTTTACAGTACCTTTAGTGCCATATACAAGAAACCATTGCCTTACCAAGGTCATGAAAATTTACCTATATGTTTTCTTCTAAGTGTTTATAAGTTCAACTCTTTAAGTTCTTGATCTATGTTAATTGTGATAGGTAGTGTGATATATGCGACCAAACTTATTCTTGGAATTGGATATCCAATTTTCACAGCACTACTCTTTGTAAAGACTGTACTTTTCTTGTTGAATAGTCTTGGTCCCATTGTGAAAATTAAATTGGCCATAAATGTAAGCATTTCTTTCTGAATTCTCAATTCTAGTCAGTTGATCTATATGTACATCTTTATTCCACTAACACATTATCTTGATTATTATTATGGTACATTTTTAAAATTAAGAAATATGGTCTTCCAACTATTTCTTTTCAATATTGTTGTGCTATTTTGTGTCACTTCATTTTTTGTGTCCCATTCATTTCCATATGAATATTAGGAGCAGCTTGTCAGTTTCTAGAATTTAAAAAAAACAGCCAAGTTTTTGAGATTTTGTGGGGTTAGCATTGAATGTGTGAAAAAAATTTGACAATATAAATAACTTAAAAATGAATCTTCTAACTCATGAGCACAGGATGATTTTCCTTTTATTTGGATATTTTCTTTTCTTACAAAGACATTTTATAGTTTTCAGTGTACAAGTTGTGTACTTCTTTAAATTTATTTCTAAATAATTTACTTTTAGATGCTATTGTATATGAAACCGTTTTCTTAATTTCATTTTCATATTGTTTATCGCTAGTGTTTAGATATATAATGAATTTTTACTGACCTTGTTTCTCCAAATCAAATAGCTGTCTTTGGATTTCTTAAAGTATTTTATATACAAGATTATGTCATTGTGACTAGAAATAGTTTTACTTCTTTCTTTGAAATTGGTTATCTTGTATTCATTTTTCTAGCCTAAGCTTTCTAGCAGTATCTTCAGCACAATATTATTTTCTTGTTTCTGATCTAAGAAGGTAATCTTTCAGTCTCACAATTAAGTACAATGTTAGCTGTAGGTTTTTCATAGATTACTTCTATCAAATTGAGGAAGTCTCTTCTATTACTAATTTTTGAGTGGTTTTATGGTGAAATGTTAGAAAATTTCAAGTACTTTTACTGTGTCAATTGAACTGACCATGTGATTTGTGTCTTGTAGCAATTAATGTGATATATTAATTGACTTCCCAATGTGAAATCAACCTTATATTCCTGATGTAAATCTTTCTTGAACATGGTATATAATCCTTATTATAAATTACTGGATTCAATTTGCTAGTATTTGTTGAGAATTTCTGCATCTGTATTCATAAGAGATTTTGGTCTATACTTTCCTGTGATGACTTGATTTTGGCATATTGTTATAATGACTCATAAAATGAGTTGGAAACTGCTCTCTCTTGTTTTTCTCTCTCTTTTTAGAAGTGTTTGTAAAGGATTGGTGTTAATTTCTTAAATGTTTGGTAGATTTCACCAGTGAACCCATATTTTCCTGACTTTTCTTAACGTTGTTAATTTGATATCTTTATGTGTCTATAAGCCTATTCATATTTTGTATTTATTCTTGATGTTCAATAATATATGTCTTTTAAGAAATTTATGTATTCCATCTAAGCTATCTAATTTTTTCATGGTATTCACATATAATGCTTTTTTTTATTCCTATAATGTAAGGATTGATGTCCATTCATTTACTTTCAAAATTAATGGTTTGACTTTCTCTTATGTTTCACTGGTTAGTATAGGTAAATATTTGTCAATTTTGTTGTTGTTTTTAAATAACCAAATTTGGTTTCATTGGTTTTTCACTCATGTTCTATTTCATAAGTTTATGCTCTAATCATTAAGACCCTTTCTTCTACTTGTTTTGGGTTCAGATTATTCTTTCTCTTCTAGTTTCTTAACTTAGAATATTATGTTATTGATTGGAGCTCTTTTCCTTTTATTTACTTATTTATTTATTTAGAGAGTGAGCAGGGGATGGGCAGAGAAAGAGGGAGAGAGAGAGAATCCCAAGGAAGCTCAACACTGTCAACCTGGAGCTCAATGTGGAGCTCGAACTCACAAACCATGACATTATGACCTGAGCCAAAACCAAGAGTCGGACCCTTAACCAACTGAGCCACCCAGGCACCCCTCCTACTTTTTAAAATAGGTGTTTTTATAGTTTGGCTGCATATTATACTCTTTAAAAATAGCAATTTTAGTTATTATACAAAATAAAACAATTCTTAAAACATTTTGTTTACAGTGATTTGGTCATACATGTCTTTTATAACTCATATCTTCCACAGAAAAATTTGATATATGGGCATTTGTCTCAAAAACCATATTCTTATAGTGATACAGGCTTCCTAATAAAAAGCTAATATAGAGAATGAAAATATCAGGAATTTAGAACACATTAGGTCAAATTTTTACTTTTATTCACTGTGTAGCTGCAGTCACATCAGTTGACCACTCTGATCCAGGTACTGATACATAGATTGTTATTACCCCAACAGTTTCAGGTGTACTTCCCATCATGTTAGCTTTCAATAACTGAGCACACAGTGTACTGTTTATTCTCCTCTAACACCCCAGGACTAGGATCTGGTACTGTCAACAGGGTTTCCAGAATTTGGAATTAGGACAATGAGAGGAACTGGGGACTTAAACATACTTTTTACCTATTTTGTAAATTTGCTTAGAGTCTGTTTAGTTTTGATTTTCAGGATGTATTAATGATTCATTTCTGATATGGTATTTAAATGTAAATTAAGCTCATCGATGTAAATATACTCAGTACTAACTACGGAAGAGGAAACTTTAAAATAGCTAAGATGGTAAGTTTTGCTATGTACATTTTATGACAATTGAAAAAACGGTAAAAAGTAGGCATTTATATCTATAAATTGGCCTCTATGCACTTTTTCATTGCATTTAATATTTAGTAGGTGTTTTTTTCATTTTTATTAATTTCACTATTTTTAAATTTTCTTTGCAATTTTTTCTTCAACCTAATGTTTTTTTAGGACTAGATTGTTTACTATTCACATATTTGCTAAGTTTCAAATGGTCTGGTATTTATTTAGTAGTTTTTTTAATATTTCTTTTTTTAATTTTGAGAGTGAGAGAGAGAGCATGAGTGAGGAATGGGCAGAGAGAGAAAAAGAGAATCCCAAGCAGGCTCCACACACAGAATGCATGGAGTCTGATGTGGGACTTGATCCCACGAACTGTGAGAGCAAGACCTGAGCCAAAGTCAAGAGTTGGTCACTTAACTGACTGAGCCACCCAAGTGCCCCTCCTGTATTGATTTGTAATTTCATTCCATTGTGATCAGAGTGGGCAGATTATATGGTAGCATTCCTTTCAAATTAATTGAGACTTTTTAAATGGCCTAACATATGGTCTATCTCGGCAAATATTCCTTGTGTAGTTTGCTGTTATAAGTTGGAATGTTCTATATAGAAGTTTGTTATATTTGCTATCTTCAGCTCTACTCTTTTCTTATTGATCTTTTTCATTGTTGTTTTGTCCTGTATTGAAAGTGGAATATTAAGTTTCCTAGTGGTATTGTTAAATCTTCTAATTTGCTCTTCAAATTCAGTAAACTTTTTAAGACTTTATTTTTGAGGAACAGTTTTAGATTTATAAGAAAATTTAGGGGGAGGTGTCCAGGTTTCCCATACATCTACTCACACACATATATAACCTCCCCCATTATCAATATTACTTGCCAGAATGGTACATTTTTTTTACCAGGTTGAACCTACATTGACATATCATAATCATAAAGTCCATAGTTTACATTTCAGTACACTCTTGGTGTTGTATATTCTATGGCTTTGGACTAATGTATAACAACACATATTCATTATTATGATATACAGAATACAGTTGCTGCCTTAAAAATCTTCTCTGCCCTGCCTGTCATCTATACCCTTACCTAGCTCTGGCACCTACTGATCATTTGATTGACTTCATAGTTTTACTTTTTTTCAGAATGACATGTTGTTAGAATCATACAATATGTAGCTCTCTCAGATCAATTTCTTTCACTTAGTAATATTAAGTTTCCTCCATGTTTCACTTAAGTTTCTCTTTAGTTCTGAATAATATTTCATTGTCTGGCTATACTACATTTTATTTATCCATTCACTTACTGAAGGACATCTTGGTTGCTTCAAAGTTTTGGCAAGTATGAATAAAGCTGTGATAAACATTCCTGCAAATATTTTTGTGTAGACACACATTTTTAGCTCCTTTGCATAAACACCAAAGAGTGCAATTGCTGGATCATATGGTAATAGTATGTTTATTTTGTAAGAAATTGATAAATTGTCTTCCAATGTGTCTGTATTATTTTGCATTCCCACTAGTGAAAGAGAGTTGCTATTGCTCCATATCTTCTGCAGAATTTGGTGTTGTCAGTGTTCTGGATTTTGGTCATTCTAGTAGGCATACAGTGGTATCTCATTGTTATTTTAATTTGCATTTCCCTGATGACATATGATATGGGGCATCTTTTCATATGTTTATTTGCTGTGTGTCCATCTTCTTTGCTGAGGTGATTTTTAAAGTCTTTGACTCATTTTTTAAATCACGTTCTTTGTTTTTTTTAATTTATTTTTTTCTTTCATAGTTTATTGTCAGGTTGGTTTCCATATAACTTCCATATAACTCAGTGCTCATATAACCCATATATTTCCACATAACCCAGTGCTCATCCCAACAAGTGCCCTTCTCCACGTCCATCACTACCCTTCCCCTTGCCCTCACCCCCATCAGCCCTCAGTTTGTTCTTATATTTAGCTTCAAGAGTTCTTTGTACATTTTGGATAACAGTCTTTAATCAGATGAGTCTATGTAAATATTTTTCCCAGTCTGTGGCTTGTCTTCTAATTCTTTTAATATTGTCTTTGTGGAGCAGAAGCTTTTAAATGAAGTCCAGCTTCAATTAACATTAATCAATTATTTCTTTCATAGATTGTGTCTTCGTTGTTCTATATAAAAAGAAAGCACCATCTTCAAGATCATCTAGAATCTCTTCTATGTTATCTTCTAGGAGTTCCATAGTTTTGCATTTTAAATTTAGGTGTATAATCTATTTTGAGTCAATTTTTGTGAGAGGTGTAAGGTCTGCATCTAGATTCTTTTTTTTTTTCGCATATAAATATTTAGTTGTTCCAGCACCATTTATTAAAGAAAGCATTTATTTTTGCTAATATTTTGCTGAGGATTTTTGCAACTATGTTCATGAGAGACATTGGTCTACAGATTTATTTTCTTATAATCCCTTTTCTTGTAATGTCTGTTTTTTGCTTTAGGGTAATGCTGACCTCAGAGAATGAGTTAAGTATTCTCTCCGCTTCTTCTTCTTCTTCTTTTTTTTTAATTATTTTTATTTATTTCTAGTAGAGAGAGAGAGACAGCATGAACAGGGGAGGGTCAGAGAGAGAAGGAGACACAGACTCTGAAATAGGCTGCAGGTTCTGAGCTGGCAGTCAGCACAGAGCCCGACGCGGGGCTCGAACCCACGAACCGGGAGATCATGACCTAAGCGAAAGTCGGACGCTTAACCGACTAAGCCACCCAGGCGCCCCAATATTCTCTCCGCTTCTATACGTGGAAAGAAATTGCATAAAATTTATAATTTCTTCATTAAATGTTTGGTAGTTTACCAATGAACACATCTGGGTCTGGTGCTTTCTGTTTGGGAAAGTTGTTAATTATTAGTTCAATTCCTTTCATATATACAGGCCTATTTAGATTATTTATTTCTTCTTCTACAAGTTTTGGTTTTTGTTTCTTTCAAGGGATTGTTCCATTTCATCTAGGTAATTAAATTTTGGGGTACTGAATTGCTTATACTATTCCTTTTTTATCCTTTTAATTTCTATGGAATCTGTAGTGATGTCACCTCTTATTTCTGATATCAGTAATTTGTGTTTACTCTCTTTTTTTCCTTAGTCTGGCTAGAACCTCATTAATTTTATTGATCTTTTTAAATAATAGTTTTTGGTTTCAGTGATTTTTTTCCCTTATTGGTTTTCTGTTTTTAATTTCATTGAATTCTGCTCTATTCTTATTCTTGAATTTTTATTAGTTCTTTTCTTCTGTTTTTTTGGATTTATTTGCTATTCTTTTTTAATTTTGTAAGATGGAAATTGCATCATTAATTTTAGATATAGCTGACATATAACATTATATTAATTTAAAGTATACAACACGATGATGTGATGTTTGTTTAGGTTGCAAAATAATCACCACAATAAGTCTACTTAACATTCATCACCACATGCAGTTAAAATTTCTTTTCCTTGTAATGGGAAAGTTTAAGATTTATTCTCTTAGTAATCATTACATATATAATACTGTAATACTGTATTATTAACTATAGTCACCACGTTGCACATTACATCCCTAAGAATTATTTATTTTATAACTAGAAGTTTGTGTCTCTTGAATCCTTTCATTTTTTCACTCTCCCCTCACCCTGCCAACTGTCTCCTTCACATTCGAAGGATAATTCCACAGGATACAAAAGTCTCTGTAAGTGGGGGTTTCCCCCTCAACATTTTAAACATTTCACCTCTCCTCTCACTTGCATGGTTTCTGAGAAGTTGGATGCAATTTTTATCTTTATGCAATTTTATCCTCTATAGGTAAGGTTATTTTCTTTTTCTTCTGGCTTCTTTCAGGATTTTTATCTTTATCTTTGATTTTCTGTAGTTTGAAAATGATATGCCTAAGCATAGAGCTTTTTGGTTTTTTTTTTTTTGGCATTTTCATCCATCAGCAAATTCTCTGAACTTCTTGAATCTGTGATGTGGTGTCTGACATTAATTTGGGGAAATTCTCAGCCATTATCATTTCAAATATTTCTTCTGTCTCTTTCTCACTTTCTTCACCTCCTGGTATTCTCATTATATATATGTAACACCCTTTTGTAGTTGTTCCACAGTTCTTAGATATTCTGTTCTCTGTTTTTCTGTCTTTGTTCTTTTTGCTTTTCAGTTTTCGAGGATTCAATTTATGTATCTTCTAGTGCTGAGATTCTTTCCTCAGCTGTATTCAGCCTACTAACAAGCCCATCAAAGGTATTCTTCATTTCAGTTACAATGCGTTTTATCTCTAGTATTTTTTTTTCCCTTTGGTTCTTTCTCAGGACTTCTATCTCTCTACTTACACTACCTATCTGTCTCTGTCCACTGTCTACTTTAGCATATTAACCTTAATTATTTTAAGCCCCTGGTCTGATAATTCCAACATCCCTTCACGTCTGGTTTTGATACTTGCTCTTTCTCCTCAAACTGTGTTTTTTTTGCCTTTTGGTGTGCCTTGCAATTTTTCTTGATGGCCAGACATAATGTACTTGGTAGAAGGAATAGCTGTAAATAAGCCTTTTATAATGTGATGGTGAGATGTGAGGAAAGAGAAGAATTCTTTATTGTAACTAGGTTTCAGTCTTTTGATTTTAGGTCTCAGCCTAGGCCTCTGGACTGTGAACTTCACAAGAATTTCTCAGGTTTTTTTTTTTCCCTCTCCCTGCTTAAGTGAGAAGGGGGGCTAGAATGGGCTACAGTTGGGTATTTCTTTTCTTCCAAATTGAAGAAGAATCACCTGGAATAGGGTAATACCCTTTCCCATGTCAGTTAGGCTCTGATTATACCCAGCTGGTTAAATTCTAGTTAACTAGTTTCCTCTGAGGTCAGGCTTTATTAACAGGAACAAAGGACTCTGGTGTATTTCACAATGGTTTCTGTCTTCTCCTTGTCAGTAGCCCAAGGGGACCTTTCTCCAGTATTAACTGTGGGAACCTGGCTGACTTCCTGAGGCAAGTCTCATAGTAACATGGAAGTCCTCCCGTTAGTCAATCATTCTGGTATTTGTAACCCTCAGAATTGTCCACATTGAGCTTCCGGCAATTCATCACTTACAGTTCAGGATTTCCTACCCCGGCACTGATTCCCATTGTGGCTTCAGCTCCTGAGTGTCTCCTCCGGTAAGTATTGTTTTGTTTTGTTTTGTTTTTGGGGTTTCCTTGGGGGGCGGTTTCCCCTCAGTATTTGCTTGTCAGTTTCCCCACTCCTTTGGGCTGCAGGTTATTCTGTGTCCTCCTCTCTCTTAAGGACCCAAGAAGAATTGTTGATTTTAAGTCTGTTCAGCTTTTTACTTTTTAGGACAGGGTGGTGACTTCCAAACTCCTTACAGGCAGAAGAAACTGGATGTCCTGTGACAGTTTTTGCTTCCTGTATCTTAGGGCTATTTTGTCAGGTGGTGTATTAATTTCCTAGGTCTGCCATAATAAAGTATCTCAAAATGAGTGGATAAAATGACAGTCATTGATTTTGACACAATTTTGATGGCTACTAGTCTGAAATCAAGGTATTGGCTGAAACCTGTAAGGAAATTCCTTCCTCATCTCTTCTAGCTTCTAGAGCTTTGCAGTGCTTGCCATTCCTCAGCTTTCAGCTGCAGCACTTCCATCTTTGCCTTCGTCACTGCATGGCACCCTCCCCCCATCATGTCTGTGTCTCTGTGTCTTCTCTTCTTATGAGAATGCCAGTCATATTAGATTAAAGGCTTGCCCTACTAGCATATGACCTCATCTTGGCTAATTACATCTGCAATGATTCTATTTCCAAATAAGGTCACATTAAAAGAACTGAAGGTTAGGACTTCAAATATCATTTGAGGGGATACAATTCAATCCATAACAGGTGCGTGTTGGAAGAGGGGGTGAACAAGTACAAAGTCAAAATGCTTCCTGTTCTTACTGAGATTCTACTGTTTTATTTTTTTAATAAATGTATCCCAGAATACTGAAATAGTTGAATTTATAGAGTTCTGAAAATGTTGAATCTTGACAAATTTTGCAAATGTTCTCATTGCTTTTATGTAGAAGTGTTCAGAACCCCTTACACTACCTTTCTGGCACATATCGTCCCCTAATGTTTTTAAATGTGTGACAAGGCTCCAGACTGTTTTGGCTCAAATTGTGCTCTGATGTAGCTTAGCTATATGTCCTTGGGCAAGTTTGTTTTCTTTTAATTTACTATATGAACTTCCTTATTTACAATAGGTAGATAATAGTACTGCATCATGTAGTTGTTACAATGATAAAATATGAAAATAATAGAAGGAAGCACATAAATAATGCATCACAAGTAGCACAAATAAATGTAATTTATCTATTGTTATTCTATAAACTGGTTAAGTACATGCAACACAGATATAGAAATAAATTTATAATCTCTACTATTACAGTTTATTTTCTATCTTTTGATATATTAGACCATCCTCCAAAATATTAGTATCTCTTCTGGAATGAAATAGTTATTGCTTTTATCACCATTTTTGCAGACCAATGCTTGTTAAATGTCATCTAGTTTCTAATGTAAATCCATATGCAAATTGAATAGGGTAAGAATGAGTAGAGAAACAAATTCACTTCATAAGAAAGCTCATTCCAGATAGACATCATTTCACATTGTAAATTATTTGGATATTTTGTTTAATCAGATATTATATTCCCTATCAACATTCCTTTCTTATAAAAAAATAACCAGAATGAGAAAGAATATAAATACGGTGGTGAAATAAATACTCTTTGTAACTTTCTTATACCTCTAGTACTACCATGATCCTGAGATCCTGGCCTGAGCCAAAATCCAGAGCCAGGTCCTCAACTGATTGAGCCACACAGGCGTTCCTTGTCTTTCTAAGTTTTAAAAATACTCTTTAACCTTCAGTAAGTAACAATTCTGGCAAGAAAAATATGAAACCTATTTAAAGTATGAAAATCTTGTGGCTCAAAATAAATGACCTAGGACTAATCAAAGTTCACTTAACTGGCATAGGGAGTAGAGCTAAGGTTATCTTATTATGATGCCAAATTTGGATGTGGAGAGAATTACCAGGCTACCTATTTTGTTCTATAGGCATTGTCCAGCCTGATTCACCTTTATGTTGATGTCATCAAACCATTTTTTGTTCATAGTGGTTAAGTGTAGTCAACTTTATTAAAATGCTGCACTTAATGCCTGGGACACAGTTGGTATTTGAAATATATTTGGTGGATTTTAAAATAACTGAATGGCTAAATGAAAATAAGGACTACCCTTCTTTTCTGACCCCTCCACTCCAAATCTACTCCCATTATCTCCTATATCCACCTGATTCTGAATGTTTCAACTAATCTAAGTTATTGTGGCTTTGCTCGTATAGAATATTCCAAATGCTCTATTATTCACTTCTCCTTTTTCTCAGCTCACACCAAATATTTTTATATCTCAGTGACCACTACAGAGTGAGGACCTTAAAAACAAATATTATCAGTCTTTTTACTGCAAGGTTTAGAATATAGAAGCTATTCTGAAAGTTAACAAGTTTTGCTTAAAGTACCAGCTCTATTTCACCAAGTTAATATCTAGTATATTCAGTTCACATATGAGTAAATATAAATATAAAACTTGTGTTAGTTTGGACTGTAAAGAAATACCATATCCTGGGTAGCTTATAAACAACAAAAATGTATTTCTCACCATTCCGGAGGATGGAAGTCTAAGATCAGGATACTGGCATGGTTGAAGACTGGTGAGAGCCCTCTTTCGAGTTGAAGACTATCAACTCTTCATTGTACCTTCGCATGTAGAGAGCAGAGAAGGGAAGCAAGCCCTCTGTGACTCAAAACAATCACAAGTCTGGGGGTGAGTGGGTGGCTCAGTCAGTTGAATGGGACTCTTGGTTTAGGCTCAGGTCATGATCTCACAGTTTCATGAGTTCGAGCCCCACAACAGGCTCTGTGCTGGCAACATGGAGCCTGCTTGGGATTCTCTCTTCCTCTCTCTCTATCCTTCCCCAACTTGTACTGTCCCTGTCTGTCTCAAATAAATAGAATAGAACTTTAAAAATCATTAGCTCTCCTTCCAAAGGCCCCACCTCCTCATACTATCACATTCTTGGATTGGGTTTCAACCTATGAATTTGGGGGGGACACAAACATTCAGTTTGTCCATAACAATAGTATATATATGATATCATGTTACATTATATAATATTTTGTTATGTATATTTGATGGTAAAACATACCACAATTAAGGTTCTACTTATACTTGCAGTAGTTATAACCTTCATCTAGTCACAGTATTGCAATTAATAGAATAGAGGCATAAAAATATCAAAATAATTTATATGAACAATTTAAAAATACCAATATATTTAGTTTTTATTAAAAGTTTTTAAATTTCATTACAAACTTTAAACTTTTATTTAGCTGCTTATATTTGAAAGCACTTCATCAGTAATCACTTCAAATGTGTAAAGTATAATCATTAATTAGCTTTTCCTCACAAAAGCCTCAGTAAATGAGCCTTGTTCTTCCTCTTTTGTAAATTAAGAAATTCATCTCCGGGTGGGTTAGGTTCTCATGACACCTTGGAAGCTGTTATTTTTTTTTTTAATGCAGGAGTATATTTTAATACATTTTTCTAATAATTACCATAAATATGTACCTTTTTTCAAAGGGAAATATTAATACCAATGGATGCAGGAGTGATGGATGCAATGTTCAGCTTAACAATCATGTATTAAAGGCATATTCTCTACTATTTGATTATCTTCGTATGAAACTGTACTTTTACCCATTTTCACATTTTCCTACATGCATAAATAGTGCCTTTTACTAAATTAGATGTGTAAACATGAGGGTTATTTTTGTGTTGGGTCTTAGTTTGTTATAAAGTTATATCAATTGCAGAGAGTTGTTAAGTGGAATTAACCTAAAGTTCTTAGAATAATGATGGACATTTATTAGATATTCTCCACTGGGTGAGTTCCTTCCCCTACATCTATTCAGCATTTCTATATCCATCCATACTACACTATCTAGGGAGGGACACTATAGTGCACCAGTGGCTTGATGAAAGTTAGTCATAAAAGTTAACTCCTACAATATAGGTCCTTTTGTGGCTTTTTGCCTAAAGGCTTGATCCTCAAAACACAGTTAAGTGTTTAAACTAACAACTGACAACCAACTTGTACACCTTTGTGTGTGTGTTCTTTTGTCAAAATGCCTGTATAAATTGTTCTTTCCTCAAGTATCTAAATCTAACCCAATTCTCTTTGTCTCAGCAGATATATTACCATGTCCTTTACAAAAAAGTTTCAGATGACATAATATGAACTCCATTGACTTTCTATTCTTCAGCTTCTGATTTTCTATCATTTCATCCTTCTTGGTTATGCACAGCTATGTTCTAGTCTGTTGAGTCCATTTGTATCTTTTTTTTAGAAGAAAAAATGTGCTTGTACTGTCAGTATAAGCCACAAAATCTCTCTGATGAGAAATAATGATTCCATTCCACCAGTTGAGAACATGGAATGGAACAAGAAAAAGTAGAGATTTTTCTTTATTATTCAGTGTGTAACTGAAAAACAAAGTTCCAAAATGTTCTGCTTAGATGTTTTGCTCCAAGTGATATACAGTGATGTTATAACTTGGCCACTCCCCTTGTTCATGATTTTACCCAGGTAGGACAGATTTATGGCTGAGGTCTGAGCTATAAATTAAAGGCTGCCATGGTTAATCTGATAAATATTCCACAGAGTTGGCACAATTATGTGCTTATAAAGAGAAGCAATAGTCTCCGTGTAGGTGTTTGTCCTATGGACAGCGTGACTACATTCAAAGTGCTAATTGAGACTTTCTAAAATGTAATCATGTGTAAAAATTGTTTTAAAATCTTCTATTTAGAAAGTACAGCTTGGCTAAATTACAGTTTTTTTCCATAGGGTCTATACTGTAGAAAACACAGGATAATTGGCCAGCAAAAATTTGGGCATGACCAGATTCAAAAAATGAAATGAATGGATAGGTCCACCTGGCAGCAATGTTGCAATTCTGACTAGCAGATGATCATTTGGCACCTTAGAACATGGGAATGATTGACTCTACATGACCAACATTTCACAGATCCTAAGCTGGTGCAGGTAGAGGTGCGTAATTACTTCAGCAACCCAAGGGGAAAAGAGGGAGCAGGTGCTAGGCTGCCAGCACAGCTCAGATTTCAACTCATTTCAAATATAAATGTAGCTGGTTGTAGAAGCCAAGAAATTTGGGTCAGTTGAGATTTCGCTGTCTCAATTTAGAGGATTATAATTGAGTTTTTGCCTCTCTGACCTGATTCTTTCTAATGCATTTCTCATATTGGTAGCTTTAAAATTTAACTTTTCCCCAAGCTCTTTGTGTTCTCACAGAGACCCTGAGAATAGAATTCACATGCTGTTTCAGTAACAACTGACAAATTTTGTCTTTTGAGAGATTTACCGCATCAGCTTGCCTGACAGAAGAGCTGATCAGAGAAAGGATAGGTTTGCCTGTTTGTTTCCTGGAGTTCCTTATGCTCTGCTATAACTATAGAAGAACTAGAGGGGGGAAGGTGGAGCGAGCGAGCCAGTGACTGCAAAGGAAAGTGATTTTTTTTTTTTAAAGAGAAAATTGAAATGATAGGGAAAGAACCAATGTATGAAAAGGTGTTTTTTTTTCCCTCTTAAAATTTCCAACTAGTTTTTTTTTTTTTTTTTTAACAGTCCAGTATTAAAATGTGACTAATTCTGTTTAGTACTCAAAGTGACCTATGGTGTTCAGAGACTACTGAGAACGATTTTTTTCTCTTGACACAGAGACATTCTAACGAGCACAGTTCCTTCAGACTAACGCACCTTGCTCTCCTCAGAGGCAATCATGGAGTTTAGAACTGTTTACCCTATAGTAAATAGCTGTGCTTCAAAGTTCTGTGGTGTTTCAGCAGATATTTCTCTCCTTGTGTCAATTTCATCTAGTGCATTTTTACTTCTTGTAACTACTTTTTAGAACAAACTCCTTTCTGCACTCACCAGTTTGCTCCCCTTCAGTGTGCTCTGGCCTGGGAAAAGAGGAAAATGCCTTTGTAGAATGGTGTGCAGAGATGTTTTTGAAGATTTCATTTAGGAGTTAACCACAAAAACTTTTGTGCATCATTTTATTGCTAAGAGGTAATTTTTAAATTTGAGATTTCAGGCCTATTCCAGATGGTCAAGGTTGTGGAATATCAAACCTTAGAAAAATGCAGTCAATCTTTTTTCCCAGTTTGTTCTTACAGTGTTCCTCTTTTACTTAAAACATGAATATTTATTTAGATATATTTCATTTGATATCATTTTGTGGTTGAAGATTTCCTCATTCTCTGATTTAAAATTGATGTTTTATCTTCCAACTCCCACAGATCTAATCTGTTACATTGGCTAGAGAACTGCCTGGCATTAACTTATGTGTGAAAATTATTCTTCTTGAATGGTATACAGTTTTCTTCAGCATCATTTTATGCATCTATCTGATTATATTATGATTAAGGCTAACATGGTTTTTTAAAAAAATGTTGAATACATTAAATAGGACTTAGCCTAATTCATTTTTCATAATTTATAACCTCCAAATTCTCATTTGTAACTTTTAATTTCTGTGACCATTTTTGGAACGCAGTTGCCAACTCAAGAGGAAATTCCTAGAATAAGAAAATAGTGGAACTTAAAAGATGTCTCAGAAAAGTTCCAATATATGAAATTTCTAATTTGATGTTTTGTTATCAACACACTAACAAATTATTTTCTGGGAATGTATTTAAAAATTTAACAGTATTTTCAGAAATTTTCTTACTGCATAGTAGCCTAACTACAAGTATTTGGGCCCATTTTAATTTCAGCCTTGACTGTACCATCTATATCATGTATAATCTTAAGAACTTGAATTCTCTAAGGAGCTATTTACTCCTCCACAAAATGGTGGTTGTAGTATTTCATTTATAGCATGATTTTTGTATAGAGGCCTAGCAACATACTAAGTAAACGATGGATGCTTAATTATATTTTTATTTGGCTGAAAATAGTAGTTTTCTCTACTATTTTTAAGACCTGTTTATATATTTTATTCGCAATGATTTTGGAAAGCAATAGCTTAATATTCTCTAAAGTAACCCTTCAATGTCTGTTGATTAAACTTGATTCTCCTTCGGCCATGACTTTCTTTACTTTTAATTTTTATCCATCTCTTTTCAATATAACACTTTGGAAATCACAAACAAAATCAGGTGTACTTGTAGAATTTGGAGCAGGATATATAGGTGTGTAAACATCAGTGCTTCTATGATCTCACATGTAAATAAA
The DNA here is from genome assembly GCF_003009895.1 of Hyaena hyaena. Taxonomy (NCBI): domain Eukaryota; kingdom Metazoa; phylum Chordata; class Mammalia; order Carnivora; family Hyaenidae; genus Hyaena; species Hyaena hyaena. The sequence continues at coordinate 613,553 of NW_024081273.1, read as the reverse complement.
TCCCTGCCACTTAAATGTAAAGATGAAAAATACGTTAATATATGTGCTTATAACACAAAGCCTCCCAGATGGTGAACATTCACAAAAAAATACCTTTCTTCTTGTAAGTATGCATTGGAGCTGTGTGGCAGGCACCACACAAAATAGCTACTGAGAATTCCCTGTTGTAATGCATTTCCAGTTCCTCTGATTTGTTCAGTGGCTTTCTGACATGATTTTGCATCTCTGTCTCTCTCTGTCTCTCTCTGTCTCTCTCTGTCTCTCTCTGTCTCTCTCTGTCTCTCTCTCTCTCTCTCTCTCTCACACACACACACACACACACACACAATGTGTTATATTAATGTTTTAAACTGGCTCAAGTCACTGGCCTCCCTCCACAGTTATGATTTCTAATCCCTTCCTGATGATGCTATTTTTGACAGTTATGGTTAAGTTACTCTTTTCCAGTCCAGTATTATCCATGCTCAACACAGTCTAACCACTCACAAAATTGTTCAAGTGTTGATAGTCTGGTAGTGATAAGCACTAAGACCACATACTGTCTTTCTCAAATTCAGTTCCTGTATTCCTGGAGATGTATTCATCCAGATGAGACCCTTTCAAATGACAAATCAGAATTTATACATAGAATTTTGATGGGAATAATGATTAGTCTAGAAATTGTAATGAGCAATGGTGATACGAACTGAAAATTGGCTTTTATGGTAGAACAGAAATTTAAAAGGGGATATAACCTCCCTTTTCAGGTACCTAATGGGCTGCCATAAGGCATAAGGAAACAACAAACTTTCCTTTTCTAATATCAGAAAATGGGATTAAGTCAAATGAATGAAAATAAAAGGATTATAGGTTTTAAAACACAATATGAAAAATAGAAATTTAATCATAAATTTCTTGTTACTGAAAATATGAAGCAGAAGATGAACAACGCTTTATTCTTCCCAGTCTCCACCATATGGAAATAAGATGTGGAGAACATACCGAGAATGAATGCCAAGAGCAGATTATGAGGATAATTGACAATTAAGGTGCATCCAATGCCAATATTCTACAATCCTAGTTGATTTTTTTTTTTTTTTTTGAGAGAGAACACAAGGAAACTTTCTCTAAGAAAATAGCATATGAGCCTCATTTAGGATATGGAGGAGTTTAATCAAAAAGTAATAAATGGCAGTTATCTATCAACCTAATGGTAGACTGTATACAGGATATTGGAAATTCAGGATATGACTCCTAAATAAAACATTGAAGAGGATTACAACCACTTTTTTTTTTTTTTAATGTTTTGTTTTTATTTCTAGGAGAGAGAGAGACAGCGTGAGCAGGGGAGGGTCAGAGAGAGAGGGAGTCACAGACTGCGAAACAGGCTCCAGGCTCTGAGCTGGCAGTCAGCACAGAGCCCGACGCGGGGCTCGAACCCACGAACCGCGAGATCATGACCCAAGCGAAAGTCGGACGCTTAACCGACTAAGCCACCCAGGCGCCCCGGATTACAACCACTTTTAAGGTTAGGATAATAAAGATTCACTCTTAGAAGGAAATTTTACATTCATTATAATTATGTCTGTATACTTGGTGTTTTCCACCAGGTGAGTTTTGTTACTTTGCTGTGACCCTCAGCCCTACCCTATGCTTACTCCTCCCATGATTAATGAAGGAAAGCAAGATATAATATTTGATATGCTGCTGCCTCAGAAATAATTCCAGAAAATAAACCTTGTAGGAAATTAAACATAATTTGCATGCCATTTGGAATTAGCAGATTACTAGCCAATAGCAGTCAAAATCTACATCTAAAAAATTAAACATAAATCACTTAACCAGTGATAGAATTTTCTGTGAAATATTATTTTTTATAAAAAATTAAAACATTTCTGTAAATCTTATATGTAAAATCATAGGCATTATTTTATAAGCCAGAAAACTGATTAACTCTTGGAAATTGAACTAGAATAGCATTATAACTTAAAACTGTAGAGTCTGAGAGAGGCCAAACACTTCTATTTGGAGGAGATTTCCAGTGCTGCCTAGCTGAGGCTTTAGCTGATGGGAAAAGCCTAGAATAGTGAGAAGGGGAACTTTGAGTTTTTCTGATCAGCTGAAAGTCTGGTGATTTCCCTTAGACAACAACACTGTTCAGAAAAATGTCAACCACCTCCTCTGTATTTTAAAGAGAAAGGTGTCCTGAGTTATTGAAAAGGAAATTGTCTACACAAATTAGTTCCAACTGGGTACAGACAGTTGTCAGATCTATTAGTAACAAATAGATTCTCTGTGGGGAGATTCTGGCAAAAGACACACTTTTAATCTATATATACCTACCTACCTGTCATCTATCTATGTAATCTATCTACAATCTATCTAGTATCTGGCTACCTATATAGCAAAGTGTTCTGTTGTGCTCTCATAGCATAAATCTGTGGTGAGTCCCATGAGATTCTGTGGTATTACCATATGGTACTTTCCAAGTCATAGGAAAATGCACTTCTTACATCTCTGACTACAGGAATCCCAGTTGAATGCCCACCTCAACTACTGTGTCCTAAAATTCATCATTGTGTTCCTGTTGAGGATACACTTCCCACACGCTGCTGTTAGGCAGTTACTGAGCATGGCAGGGATATTAAGGTGGACATACTACTGGGAGAGGAGAGATGGCTCTGATGACAGACCTTGGGTCTGCAAGGCTCCATCAGCCCTGATGAATATTCATAGATCCAAGTTACAGTCTAAGAAGATTTTTTTTTCCTTCCATGTTTTTTTCATAAGTCAGACCAGTGTTGCAGACAGATGGCTCCTGGCTCCATTTCCTTTGTTTTCTGACCTGATTTTCCCTAATAAATCTTTTGGTGCTTACATCCAACTCAGACTCTGCTTCTTGGAGGACAAGACTAAAATAAGCAATTGATGATTACTTTCACTGAGGTGAAAGATGAGACAGGGTTGTAGGATGAAGTTGAGAAAAAGATGGCTTTGAATTCCAGAAAGCAGGCTTTTGGAACTTTGAAAGGCCTTTGCATTGACTATGGCTAACATTATGCTTCATGCCTGCTCATTTGGGAGAGCAGAGACAAGTTGATACTCTTTAGTTTAAACTTCCTTAGTTGTGTAATGGAGATGTATTAAGCTAACTGCCTTGGTATACTGAGAATATTTTGTGCATATGCCATACCATAGTGTACATTTCTAGAAATGATGACTAGGGAGAATACTAACACAAAGTTTTTATACGGGATAAAATGCAATCTTCCAATGATTTATTTTATTCTAAATATCAAAGATTAAGCATAAACCTTTTTTTAGGTTATTTGATAATCATTGTACATATTTTCCAGGAGTGAAGAAAGATTGTAAAGGAACCACTAATAACCCAGGGTAGACCATTATCATTGTTAGCATTCTGAACAGTGGACGTATGTTTCTATTTGCTGTAGCTATTTCTTTTCTCCATAAAAAATTATCCTATAAACTTTGATTTTATGCAGATGCAAATGCTAAAGTGGGGCAGGGAAAAGCAGTCATTCATCAACACATAGATTTTGAGATTTAATTACTTTTTAAATATTTCCTATAATTATTCTTCTGTTCCAGATGTCTAGTTTACCCTCTGGATACCCTGGAGATTTTTGCAGCATTTATAGTAAATTGTAAAACTCTTGGATTAACAGAGTTTGAAGAGTTTGTGAATTCATCTTATTTTCTAGTGACTTCTAGATTTAAATGATCAGTTAAGAATTTAGTGGCAAGAATTTAAAATTCTAGATTGACATCATTTGTGGGGAAAATGAAAGCATGTTATTTGGTTATCAGAGATGCATAAAAACAGCAAGCTGAATTTCTTACCTTGACAACTTAATGTCTATCTCTTGGAATACTTTTCATGAGAAGTGTGATAATCTGTTAATTATGAATCCTTAGACTCAATGTAAAGAAACTCATATAAGAAAACACATTAAAATAGAGTGAAAAATAGTAAATGTTCTATATACAATCTGAATTTACATAAAGAATGACATTATAATAAAAATCAAAGAAATAGAGCTCGAATTTGATGCCACCTAGATATTGCCATTAGTTTCCTACAATTTGTACATATTTCTGGTTCGACTGTATGTCTCCCAAACATTTTACTTGAAAGTAAGCTAAGACCTATCAAAACAAGTATTTGAGGAGCACCTGGGTGGCTCGGTTAATTGAGCATCCAACTCTTGATTGCAGCTCAGGTCATGATCTCACAGTTTGTGTGATTGAGCCCTACCTCAGGCTCTGTGTTGATGGAGCAGAGCCTGCTTAGGATCCTCTCTCTCCCTCTCTCTGCCCCACCATGGACTCATGTGCTCTTGTGCTCTCTCCCTCTCTCTTTCTCTCAAAAATAAATAAAATTTAAAAAGCATTTACATTTCTGAAGGGAACTATCAAAATTCTTAAATGCTTTTCAAATATCTGATCAATATTTGTATACTTTGAATTTGTATTTGTTTTATTGCTACTGGTGCTTACTAGAAGCATTAGTAGCTCTTGACTTTGTGGTAGTACTTATGGAGTTTGCTCATTTCACTTAAATTCAAAATCTAGTAAAGAAACTAGCAATGGGAATATAAAAGAAGAATGTTAGCAAATGTGAATTATAAATAAGATTATGGCAGAAGAACATGGGTAAATGTCTTACCAAAGACAAGAAAAGGAGTAAAATGATAGTAAGAAAGGCCAAGGATCCAGGAGCAGAGTGAACAAAGGTGAAACAAGCATAACAAGAGAAAAAGCCAGAGAATTAACTAGCAACCAGATCATGGAGGGCCTTTTAGGTCATAATACGGATTTGTGGCTTTTCCTCAGTGATAAGAAGTCATTGGGAGACTTTGACCAGAAGACAAATATCAAGTTTATGTTTGAAGAATACTATTCTGGTTGCTATAGTGAAGATAAACTGAAGAAGCCAGTTAGAAAATTAGGATTGCTGGTAGGGCTGAATAAAGGGCTTTGTTTTTTAAAGTTTGCATTAAGCCACTTTACTTTGACAGAAGATTTATATCCGTACCTGTTTTTGCTAACCAAAAGAAAGTCAGGATTTTTGCTTTCGTGAAAAAAGTTGAAAAGAAAAATCGCACTCAGCATTTGTTTTACAGCAACCCCCCAGCAGCAAGAGTGTCGCCACCAAGCTCCTTCCCCAGGAACGACACTCAGTATCTCAGCACCAATCTGCCATAGCTTTAAACTGTGTCTGTGAGCAGCTGTGCTTTGTCTCAATTTATTTCGTGTATCCTTTAGTAAGATGTGTCCTAAGGTATCAGAAAAGCCTAAAAGAGGTCATTTGGGGGGGTGTGGAAACACTTAAAAAAAAGTTCCATATAAGTTATGTAATTGCTTCTTGCTTTATACCATCATTTTGGTTTATGAGAAATTTCATAACAATGGTCTACTTGTGGATAGCAGAGAAAACCTGTATATTACAAAGGTACAGTAGAGAGACTTTCTGACAGACCAGGGTGAGCTTTGAAATTTAGAAAGGACCTGAGTTACTCAGGTCCTGAGTTACTAAGTCAGTAACAGAGTTAACTGAGCTGGGAAAATAGAAGAGCTAAATTTTGGATACACTAAGTCTGGGATCTTTGGACATCCAAATGGATGTTGAAGGAGCAATTGGATATCTGATTCTGGAGTTAAACAGTGATATTAAGGCAGTAACAATCATCACATAGGTGGTGTTTTAAAACTTGAACAGGGGCACCTGGGTGGCTCAGTCGGTTGAGCTTCCGACTTCAGCCCAAGTTATGATCTCATGGTTCGTGGGGTTGGGCCCTGCATTGGGCCCTGTGCTGACAGCTAGCTCAGAGCCTGGAGCCTGTTTCGGATTCTGTGTCTCCTTCTCTCTGATCCTCCCCTGCTCTCTCAGACCTCTCTCTCTCAAAAATAACTAAAACATTAAAAACAAATTTAATTAAAAAAATAAAATAAAACTTGAGACCAGATGGATTTATAGACACAAACGGTCCAAAGGTTGGGACCTGGATAAGCCCAACTATTAGAAGTCTGGAGAAACTAACAGAAATAGACTAAGAAAAATGTCCAGACATGTAGGAGGAAATCCAGTGATCTTCTGAAAGACTAAAGATGGAAGTATTTTATGGAGAAAATGATTATTTTTATGGAGAAACTGATCACCAATGCCAAACATCGTTACTAGGTCAAATAAGATAAGGTCTGAGAGATAACAACTGTATTTAAAACGTATATGTTATTGGTGAACATATAATGGGCTACAAATCTTTTTTTAGGGAGAAATTCCCATTACTAAAACATCAGTGTCTTAAGTTTTCATATAGTGATTAATTAACTGTAAAAAGAATGTAGGAGCTTACCCAATGAAAAGTAAAAGGCAAAATCAAATTTTGGCCTTTTATTATAATACTTCTACATGGTTAAAATAAACAATAATATAAAATAGAGAAGAGTGTACTAAAAGGAGAAAATACATACTATTGATAATTTTGCTGTCTGGATATATATTTAAGATATATTTTATACCCACATAGTAACAATTTCAGAATGTCTCTATTGTGGCAAAGCTAACACCTGGCAGAAAATGGTTCTCTTTTCTTTTTTTTTTTTTTCTTCAGTTATTTTACTGTGATGTGGAGGGCATTTTACCTATTACACCGGGCAATTCAAAGGCTTTCTGGAATCCTATTTGTCACCAAGTATAAAAGGTCATCATGAATGTCATTTACTGATATTAAACACAGCAACATGGGCCACTGAAGAGAATAATCTCCTATTTAATTAGAGTAGGAGGATCTCAGGAGCTGTCAGCCAGCTGTCTGCTTCTAACTGGGATGTTAAGAAGAAACGGAATTAGAAGAATATGGACAATGTTAGAAATACCTAAGTAGCATTTAATAATCTAAAATTTAGAGATATTCAAAGGTTAAGGTCAATTTTCAGGAGTATCATACACACACACACACACACACACACACACACACACACAAGCACCTAGTATTCTACATTCATTTTGGCCTCTTAAAAACAGAAAAAGCTTAACATTTCACTGCCCTCATTGTCTCCATCTGAGTGAAATTGAAATAATTACCCTTACAATGCCTTCCATTCTGTGACCTTCAAAGGCAAAACCACAGTCATATATAGCTGATGTCCCCCCCCCCCCCCACTAAATTACCTAATTGCTTAACACTATGCTTCACTTAGGCAAGGTAAAATAGGCTGGAGAGGGACAAGAAATAGAAAAATTTTCCTAACAGGTATCCTTAGAATTGAGATGTCAATATAAAGAGCTTTTATTGTTTCAAAAGCTTTTTAGAAACATTTCTTTGGTCTTGATTTGTAGACAGTCACTGTCTTGATTTGTAGATGATGGAAAAGTTCATATCCTATTCCATTTTACTGAGAATTTTAAAAGAAGAAAATTGACAAAACTAAGGAAAATGCAAAATTGATAGCAATGATTTTTTTAATCAAATGGAAATAATTTCTGAAGATGTGCTGCATTTCAAAGTTTGCTTTAGGACATGGAAAGCATTTAAAGCAGATTTCCTTTGAGTTGCTTCATTTTTGGAGATTTTAAGTTATACAGACATTCCATGCCAGATCTTTTAAAATAATCTATTACCATGTGGTTTATAATGTGGTAGCTGAAAGTGGCAAAAATGTGCTACTCCATCTCATTTTTTTCCAGCACTAGAAAAGGGATAGTGTTAACTAAAACTATACACATGCATATGTACATACTCATACAAGATTTTATGATATAGTTCATGAACGGCCAGATAGATAACCATTAGTGTTAGGGATTATATTTTGTCCAATAAAAACACTTTCCCCAAAAAATATATTTCTTTGCCTGATTTCTACAGCATCTGAAAGTTGTATCATTAGTGGAATATTCAGCTGCTCACCTTGATCATTAGCTCTAAAGCACAAATAAAACTATTTAGTTTGGCTACCTGGTCTGAATTGGGCTTTGGTATAATGAGATGGGAGTCAGGTCATGTTTATCACCTGACAGAAACACAGAAATAAAAAATTTCTATTCGCTTTGTTAGTCTGCTAAATCAAGGCTCTCTGTTGAAATTGGAAAAACCTCTCTAATGGACTATATACTAGAGGTACACTGGCAAATATTCTAGCTATAATGCACTAATATATGTTATTAAAAACAAAAAGCAGCCACAACCACAGCAGCCCTATATACTCATATTCTTGCTATAGGACTTTAGTAACTTCCCTATACTTTTTTTCATAAATATTTTTTCAGACATAACTCATATGCCATATGTTCTACCACTAAAATTGTACAATCCAGTGGTTTTGAATATATTCATATGGTGCAACCATAACCATAATTAATTTTAGAAACCCCAAAGACATCCCATGCTTATTAGGGTTGACTCCTGATTTACCACCTACCTCTCCGGCCCCTGGCAACCATCAGTCTACTTTCTGTCTCTGTGGAGTGGCCTATTCTAGATACTTCATATAAATGGAATCATTTATATGCTTCTGCTCTTGGCTATTACGAATAATGGTGCTATGAACATGGGTTTGCAAACATCTCTTCAGAACCCAGCTTTCAATTCTCTTGAATATATACTCAGAAGTAAAATTGCTGAATCATATGGTAATTCCATATTTACTTTTTGAGAAACTGCCACACTGTTTTCCATAGAGACTACACAATTTCATACTCCCACCAACAGTGCATAAGGGCTCCAACGTCTCTCCACATCCTCATCACCACTTAATTCCTGTTTTTCTTTCTTTCTTCCTTCCTTCCTTTCTTTCCTTCTCTCATTTCTTGACAGGCACCATATCAGTGGGTGTGTGGTGACATTTTGTGGTCTTGATTTGCTTTTCTCTAATAGTGATGTTGAATACCCTTTCATAGGCCTGTGGTCCTATACTCATTTTGACAATATAGTCTGGAAGGAACTGATTTTATGGATATCTTGCACGCCATCTCAGTGGTCCCACTATATTGGTGCCATCATGTTAATTGGAACAGAAGTAGTTCTCAGAGTGCCCCTGTAAATACCCTTGCACACCAGTTGGTAGTATATAAATCCTCTCAAAATTCAGGGACATGCTGGGGTGCCTGGGTGACTCAGTCAGTTGAGCATGAGACTCTTGATTTTGGCTCAGGTCTTGATCTCATGGTTTGTGGGTTTGAGTCCTGCATAGGGCTCCATGCTGATGGGGTGGATGGAGGCTGTTGGGGATTCTCTCTCTCTCTCTCCCTCCCTCCCTCCTCTGCTCATTCTCTTTCTCTTTCAAAATAAAATCAACTTTAAAAAAAGATTCAGGGACCTGATATATTGCTTAACTTTTTAAGAGTGTTCATTTGCTGAGACATCTCCAAAGTAAAGAATGTGTTATTATACCTTGTACTTCCTCAACATTCAGAAGCACATTGTTTGCAGATCTCTTCAGACTTTGGAGATAGTACATACTAGATTTGAGAATACTGCAAAAAATCATTTACTGGTGTTTTGGAAGGACCACGGCTTTGAAAACTGCTCAGAGTAAAAGAGGGGGCTCTATAAAAGACTTGACCTGTGATACAGCTGAGCCTTTCTTCTGGGAACATGTGACCCAACAGATTCCATGGTGTTGTAGGTATTTGTGGTGCATAAAGACTTCCTCTGAATTTCTGAAGCCATATTTGATGAGTTGCAGCATAGATTTCTGGAGGCTCTGGAATAATGCTATGTTGTATTCTTCAAATAAGGATTTACCACCTGAAAAGCAACTTCTGCTGTGGTCCTGACCCCTAAGTAGATACTGAGCACCTAACATGGGGCATCATATGATTACATAGTCAGAAAGCACCTGCTAAGTTATAAATTCAGGTAATAATGTCACTGAAGCATGGTATTGTAGAGTGGTTTATTCAGGATTGGGCCTGAGCTAACCTCTTAGAGGACATAAATATGAGTTTGCCATGGAGTCCCAAGGTAATACCACTGTTTGAGCTTCTCCAACAATATATAGCTATAGCCCCGAGGAATATTCTCTACAACTAAGTAACGGAGTTGGAATAAAAATCTGGGCCTGGTGTGTGATTGGGATGGCTCAAGGCCAACCACGGTCTGCTGCTATTCCACAGCCTTATCTGGGATTGGTCCTGAAAGACCATGTTGAGGTAAACCTTCCTAGTCAGTAGGGCTTTGACCAATTTATGAGGTCCTAACATGGTATGAAAGGTGAAGCATCAGAAGTTATAAATACTCCTGCACTTCTGGGCATTTGAAAGATCTTGACTGGCAGGTCAGGAATTTGGAAGCAGCAAGAATGGAAGATTAAAAAGCAAAGACATTTGGGAGTGTGTGGGGTAGTAGTGGACAGAAAATGTATAGATCATTTATTTCTCAAGTAAGTGGCCACCTATGGGCTGCTGTATAGAAAGTCACCTGTATCTAAGTTTTGTAACCTCTGGATATAAATTGAAACTGGGAAACCTGTAGACCAGCCTCTCTCCTTTCTGAGTTGTATACGAAACAATGTCTTTAACTTTCTCCTTTGATGTGTCAAAACTACCATCAAAACTACCATCAGTTTTTTGCTCCATTGGTTTTTAACTACTCTGCAAATGATTGACGCAGCTCTTTGCATTTTTCTTTTGCCTTCCCATTTCAAGATCTATTTTTGAGAACATTCATGGCTTATTTACATTGCTTTGTGGACTCTGAGGTTACACTGGTCAGATCACTCTGTATTTGTCTGTAGCTAAATGAGGGATGAATGACAAGATGCTTATGTCAATCAGCATCAGATAGCTTTTTTGTACAATTAGTATAAAATACTCTGAACTTAATGAGAAACTCTGAGGCAGCTCACTACTGAAATACCCATATGTGAATAGTGCTAGGGTACTGTTCAAATTCCAGAGGAGCAGTTGAAGGAAATCAGTGCCCATATTGTTCTAGTATTGCCAGGACAGATGAACAGATGCATCCCCATTGCCAGTCATGTCTAATATCTTTTCATCTTCCTTAGGGGAGGAAAGGTGCTTTTGGATAATAGTCCTAAGAATGAGACAGATTTGGGGTTGGATATGGGACTAATTTTTTTACTAATGTCAATTTTTGATATGATCAAAAGTTCTAGTGAAAGCAGAAACAACAAATTTCCTACAGAATATCTTTCATTTGTCTTCATGAATAGCATTATTTTAGGAACTACTACTTACCTTCACAAATTTACAAAAGTTGTAGCAGCCTTCTCTGAAACCTGTTTTTCACCATGCAATTTTGTGCACTTGCACTGAAGCTTAGGTTAAATCGCATCTTTGTTTCCTAAATCAGTCTTCACTGTGAATGCTGTATGGGTTCCCATTTTATCTCAGGTTTCTAAGCCATATGTCAACCCGTCTTGTATTGTAAGCCAAACCAGCCTCCCAGTTTTCCATCCAGGCTTGGTACCCTGGAGACTTTTATTGCTGGGAGAGCAACTCTAGCAGAGGTAAAGCCTTTGTTATACTTTATTTCTGTTACCTAGAATTCTCTAGCACAAAATAGTAGGCAAGTGATATTTGGTGTGTGACTAAATAAACGGAGAAATTAATTATTAAGTTTGAATGGTAACATTATTCTTCTAATAGTAAGAGAATATAATAATAAGAAGAATACTAATTTTGGTGAAATAATCTTCAGACCATTAGTGTTTTTTTCACCACCATGCTATGGCACTAGGGTATGTACACATTCCACTGGAATTAAAGTTGAGGAAAAAGTGATTTTAAAAACTTAAATGAGAATCAGGGACATCTATAGGCAGTAGTGGGAACTGAAACTTTGCCTCCCTTCAACTCACTCCTGACTTGAGCTTCTTCCTTCATTTCAACCAAAGAAGAAGAAGAAAATTAGTGGGCAGGTAAAAAATAAGACATTAATGGGTCTCTACTGGTTGGATTTATCAGTGATAAATAGTGGGATTGAACATTTTAGCTCTTAAATGGGAGGGCATGTTCACAACACCAGAACATTAGAGTCAAAGAAGATGTTGCCTCTTCAGAAATGTCCCTGTTTCAAGAATCCAGGTGTTAATACTGGGGCTGCTCTAATCCTTAATAGAATAGCTCTGCTCTCTGTAGCTGCTGTTTATGTGCCTTTAACCATCTTGCTGCTCCTGAATCTTCCTTTGCACACCATTGGAATGTTAGCCTGGAATTCACGTGAGAGCTAATGGGGCAGGGGAACGAGAAGGCCATTTGGCCTACTTGTAATTTTGTAATTTCTATGTCATTAATCACTCATGCCAAATGAGTTCTCCATGTGGGTTAGCATAGCACATGATGAGATGCTGTTTGGAAAAGCTCTCTTGTGGTAACAGGTAACAGTATTGAATGTTTAGTGACTGTATTACATATATACTTTACATATGTTCACAAAATGTACAAAATGTTATGTATTGACTTTATTTTAACATCACAATGTGCTTATGGACAAAAGTCCCATTATTATCATCACTCTCACTTTAGAGTAGCTTGAGACAGAAAATTAAGTGAGTTGCTCAATTTCATATAGCTGTTAACAGAAGTAATTAGAATGACAACTTAAATAGTCTGGCTCCATATACCACACTCCTAATTTTTTCACCATTAATTCTTCTCCATAAACAGAACATATATTTGACAGACCTTGACTTCTAAGTACACTTTTCTCAGGAAATGTAAATTTGGTGCATCTATGAAAATAGTAGACCAAATTAGGTAACTGATTCATTTTGTTAAGTATTTAATTCCCACCTTGTGACAAGTCTTGTGTTTCAGTATTGGCCTACACCTCTGGCCAATAACCTACACAAGTGAAAATAGACTACAACAATAATAATCAGAATGATAATATAATTAAAGTAAGATAATTTTGTCTTTTATAACATTTAAAGTAAAACAATTTAAGTAAAGTATAACATTTAAGTAAAACAACTGAAAATAATAAGAAATTAACATTAGTAAAATAAAAATTTGGAGATAGCTATATATGGAAGAGGTAAATTAGACAGAAAGAGAGGAAAGAAACTCCATGCAAAATTATATTTCCAAGCTAGAAAATAGTGTGACAACTTTAGATTTATGAAAGTAGAACAAAATAACTTTTTCATGTATCTAGGGTTTAGTGGTACTCATCTCTGAGTTGTGTCAGAGGGAAAGAAACCATCTTGTCAAGCTGTTAGAAAACTGCGAAATGAATGATCTGATGGAAGTTTTTAATTATGTCACTATACAATAAAATATTTCAATAATATTTTGTAGTTTAGAAATAGTAAGAGAAATTTACCTAGCAAATCTAGCATTGTCTTTACATTTTTTGGTCTACTTTCTCCTAATTAGGTTGGTCAGATGAAAATAGACTTGAGTGCAGCTTTAAATGTAATGAAAAATCATTTATAAAGACCTGTAACCCTTTTCTACTAATATATTAGGAATGACTTCCTTCATTCTTGCTGATGCCACTTGATGAAACCTGACCTTTACACTTTCTACCCGAGTTCTTGCTGATGCCACTTGATGAAACCTGACCTTTACACTTTCCACCCGAGTCCTGAACTGAATGAAATACTTTATTTCTGTGCATATGGTGAGCAATATATCTCTCTCAAAATGGAACATTTAGATATAAATCTAACAAAACATAACAAATCTAAAAAATAATGTAACACAATTTACATTTGAGACCTACAAACCCTGATGAAAATAATCAGAACAAAATAAAGGGAGAGAGATGTTTATGGACTGGAAAACTTAACACTGCAAAGATTTCATTTGCATAAGTTTAGTGTGATTCCTAGCAGAACTCTTGCAGAAATTTTTATGAACATGGACAAAATTTTTCTAAAATGTATGTGGAAAAGCATAGGAAATAGAATGACAAAGAATTGTGAATAAGAAGAATGAAATAGGAGAGAGTGACTATATCCAATATTAAGGCTCAATATAAAGACACAGTAATCAAGATTGTGTGATACTGGCAGATAAACACATAAAAGAATCCAGTTGTACAGAGCACCTGAGTTGCTCAGTCGGTTAAGCATCTGACTTTGGCTTAGGTCATGATCTTGTGGTTCATGAGTTTGAGCCCTGCATCAGGCTCTGGGCTGACAGCTTGGAGCCTGAAGCCTGCGTCGGATTCTGTGTCTCCCTCTCTCTCTGCCCCTCCCCCACTCACTCTTTCTCTTCCCACCTCTCTGTCTCTATTTTAAATAAATATTAAAAATTTTTTTTTCAAAGACTCTTGTTGTAGACCCATCCAAGTAGAGAAAATATAAAAGGTGAAAAATCAGTTCAGTGGAGAAAGCCTAGGTTTTCAGCAGGGGTAGAACTATTGGGTACCAGAGGCATGCACACACACACGCTAAAGTCCACAGACTTAAACATAGAACCTCTGAATCTTCACGGTGCAATGTGCCCCTCAAACAACAGTTCCATCCTTAACTTTATTCCCAGCATATGTTTGTATTTTTTTTTATTGGGGTATAATTGACAAAGAGCATTAACATAATGATCCAAAATTTGTGTATATTGAGAAGTGATCACAATAAGCCAGGCATTTTCTGTGACCAAACATAGTTACAAAATTTTATTTTCTTGTGATAAAGATTTTTAAGTCTTTTACTTTCTTAGCAACTATCAAATATGCAATTATAGTTAACTATAGTCATCATGCTATACATTACACCCCCCTGACTTATTTATTTTATAACTGGAAGTGTGTACCTTTTAAACTCCTTAACTCATTACACCCACCCCTTGATGCCCTATACCCCAATCCCATTTCTGGTAACCACCAATTTGTCCTCTGTGTCTATGAACTTGGTGTTTGTTTTTAGATTCCACATATAGGTAAGATCACACTATATTTGTGTCTGATTTATTTCACTTAGCATAATGCCTTCAAGGTTCATCAATGTTATTCCAAATGGCAAGATTTCATTCTGTTTTTTATGGCTGAATTGTATTCCATTGTGTGAGTGTATCATTTTTTAATCTGTTCATCCAGTGATGGATGGTCCCACATCAGCTATTATAAATAGCGATGCAATAAACATGGGGGTGCATATATCTTTTCAAATTAGTGTTATTGTTTCAGAAGTAAAACTGTTGGATCATACAGTAGCTCTCTTTTGAATTTTTTGATAACTCTCCATACTGTTTTCCATAGTGGCTGCACTAATTTACAATCTCCCCAATAGCACATAAGGGTTCCTATTTTCCCCAATCCCTGTCAACACTTGTTATTTCTTATCTTTTAAAATAATAGACATTCTGGGGCACATGGGTGGCTCAGTCAATTGAGCATCCAACTTTGGCTCAAGTCATGATCTCATAGTTCATAAGTTCGAGACCCATGTCAGCCTCTGTGCTGACAGCTCAGAGCCTGGAGCCTGCTTCACATTCTGTGTCTCCCTCTCTCTCTGCCCCTCCCCCATTCATGCTTTGTTTGTCTCTCTCTCTCTTTCAAAAATAAACATTAAAAATTTTTTAAATAAAAATAAAATAATGCACACTCTAAGAGGTGTAAGGTGTTATCTCTTGATTGTGATTTGCATCTCCCTGAGGATTAATAACATCGAGTATGTTTTCATTAACCTGTTGGCCATTTGTATGTCTTCCTTGGAAAAAGGTCTATTCCTGTCTTCTGTCGAATTTTTTATTGTTTTGAGTTTTTTGTTTTGTTTTGCTATTGAGTTATATGAGTTACTTATATATATTTGGACATTAATGTCTTATCAAATACATGATTTGCAAATATTTTCTCCCACTCAGGAGGCTGCCTTTTCATTTTGTTGATGATTTCCTTTGCTATCAGATCTAAGACTGATGTCAAGGAGCTTACCATCTAAGTTGTCTAGAAGTGTTATGATTTTCGGTCTTCTATTTAAGTCTTGAATCCATTTTGAGTTAGTTTTTGTGTCTGGTGTAAAATGGTGGTCCAGTTTCATTCTTTGCTAAGTTGCTGTAAGGTTTTTCCAGCACCATTTGTTTGAAGAGACATCCTTTCCCCATTATATATCCTTGCCTCTTTTGTTATGTAAATTAACTAACAATATATGTGTAGATTTATTCTGTGGCTCTCTACTTTGTTCTATTGATCTGTGTGTCTGTTTTCATGCCACATTCATACTCTTTTAATTACTGTGGTTTTGTGATATAGTACATTATCAGGGAATATGATGCCTTCAGCTTTGTTCCTAAGACTGATGGGCTATTCAGGGTCCTTTGTAGTTCCATACAAACTTTAAGTTTAATTGTTATATTTCTGTGAAAAATACCACTAGAGTTTTTAAAAAATTTTTAATGCTTATTTATTCTTGAGAGAGACAGTGTAAGAGGAGGAGAGGCAGAGAAAGAGAGACACACAGAATCTGAAGCAGAGTCCAAGCGGAATTATCAGCACAGGGCCCAATGTGGGTCTCAAACTCAGGAACCAGGAGATCATGACCTGAGCTAAAGCCAGATGCTTAACAGACTGAGCCACCCAGGCACCCCTAGAATTTTGATAGGGGTTTTATCAACTCCATAGATTGGTTTGGGTAATATAAACATTTTATCATTAATTTTTTAAATTCATGAGCACAAAATATATTTCCATTTCTTTGCATCTTCATGAATTTCTTTAAAAAGTTTTAAAAGTTTTTCTTAAATGTTTATTTTGAAAGAGAGAGAAAGGGAGAGAGAATACACATGCAAGTAGGTGTAGGGGCAGAGAGAGAGAAGAGAGAGAATCCCAAGCAGGCTCCAGGCTGTTAGCACAGAACCTGATGCAAGGCTTGATCTCACAAACCAGGAGATCATGACCTGGGCAGAAATCAAGAGTTGGATGTTTATCTGACTGAGCCACCCTGATGCCCCTTTAAATTTTTAACTGATGTATAGGTAATATGTAACACTAGTTTTAGGTGTATATTATAGTAATTCAACAATTATATGCATTACTAAATGTTCACCATGATAAGTATATCACAGTATTATTGGCTATAGTCTCTATGTTGTACCTTTTATTCCTGAGAGCTATTTATTTTATGACTGGAAATTTGTATCTCTTAATCCCCTTCACCCTTTTGACCTATCCCTCCATCCCCTCTTCTTTGGCAACTACTTGTTCTCTGTATTTATGAGTCTGTTTCTCTTTTTATTGTTTTTTTTTTATAAGTGATATCATGTACTATTTAATTTGTCTGTATGGCTTATTTCACTTAATGTAATACCCTTTAGGTTCACCCATGTTATCATAAATAGAAAGACTTCATTCTTTCTTATGCTAAGTAATATTCTATTATGTATATATACATCTTCTTTGCCTATTCATCTCTTGATAACACTTAGGCTGCTTCCATATCTTGGCTACTATAAATAACACAATAAACCTGGGGTGTATATACTTTTTTTAATTAGTGTTTTTATTTTTTTGGGCAAATATCCAGCAGTGGAATTTTTGGCTTACATGATACTTCTGTTTCTGTTTTGGGGAAAACCTCCATACTCTTTTCCATAGTGACTGTGCCAATTTACATTCCAACCAAAAGTATAAAAGGGTTCCCTTTTTCCGCATCCTTACCAACATCTGTTATTGTCTTTTTGATATCAGCAGTTTTGACTGGTGTTAGATGATTTTGATTTTGATTTGCATTCCCCTGATAATGAATGATGTTGGAACATCTTTTAATGTATCTGTTGGCCATAAGTATGTCTTCTTTGGAAAAGTGTTTACTTAGCTCCTCTATTTTTTTATTTAGATTATTTTTTGTTGAGTTGTGTGGGTTCTTTGTATACTCTTATGGTATATATCAATTGCAAATATTTTCTCCCATTCCTTAGGTTGCCTTTTCCTCTTCTTGATGGTTTCCTTTGCTGTGCAAAAGCAAATAATACTCTAATTGTTTGTTTTTGCTTTTGTTTCCCTTGCCTGAGGAGACAGATCCAGAAAAATATTGCTAAGTTTGATGTCCAAGAGAGTATAGCCTATGTTTTCTTTTTTCTTAATGTTTTATTTATTTCTGTGAGAGAGAGAGAGAGAGAGCGAGCGAGCACAAGCAGGGGAGGATCAGAGAGAGAGGAAGACACAGAATCTGAAACAGGCTCCAGGCTCTGAACTAGTGGTCAGCACAGAGCCCGACATGGGGCTTGAACCCACGAACTGTGAGATCAGGACTTGAGCTGAAGTTGGACGCTTAAAACTGAGCCACCCAGGCACCCTAGCCTATGTTTTCACTAACAATTTTTTTTGGTTCAGGTTTTACATTTAGTTCATTAATCCATATTGAGTTTATTTTGTGTATGATATAATAAAGTAGTCCAGTTTCTTTTCTTTTCTTTTCTTTCTTTCTTTCTTTCTTTCTTTCTTTCTTTCTTTCTTTCTTTCTTTCTTTTTCTTTTCATGGTTTTGTCTAGTTTTCACAGCACAGTTTATTGAACATAATATTTTTCCCTGTTGTATGTATTCTTGCCTCCTTTGTCATTTATTAATTGACATGTATGCATGGGTTTATTTCTGGGCTCTGAATTCTGTTGACCTATGTGTCTTTTTTTGTACCAGTACCATACTGTATTGATTACAGTAGCTTTGTGGTATATCTTAAAATTTGGGACTGTGATAACCTCCAGCTTTGTTCTTTCTCAAGATTGGCTTGCATATTGAGTCTTTTGTGGCTCCATACAAATTTTAGACTTGTTTTTTGTTCTAGTTCTGTAAAAATCACTATGGGTATTTTGATAGAGATTACATTGAATCTGTAGATTGCTTTGGACAGTGTGGACATTTTAACAATATTAATTTTTCTAATTCATGACCATGGTTTATCTTGCCATTTATTTGTGTCAGCTTTCTTTCATCAATTTCTTTTCTTTTTTTAATTTTTTAATGTTTATTTTTGAGAGAGAAAGAGAGAGACAGAGTGCAAGTGGTGGAGGGGCAGAGAGAGAGGGAGAGAGAATCCCAAGCAGGCTTCATGCTGTCAGTGCAGAATCTGACACAGTGCTCAATCCCGCAAGCCATAGGTCATGACTTGACCCAAAGTCAGAAGCCTACCCAACTGAGCCACTCAAGCGCCCCTTTCATCAATTTCTTATAGTTTTCAGAATATAAGCCTTTCACCTCTTGGTTAAGTTCATTCTTAGGTATTTTATTCTTTTTGATGCAATTGTAAATGAGATTGTTTTTCTTAACTTTTGTTTCTGCTACTGTGTTATTAGTGTATAAAAATGCAACAGATTTCTATATATAAATTTTTATGTCCTGAAACTTTATTGAATTCATTTGTTACTCATAATAGTTCTTTGGTAGAACCTTTATCACGTTCTATATATAGTATTGTGTAATATTAAAATAGTGACATTTTTTACTTTTTCTTTAATGTTTATTTATTTATTTTGAGAAACACAGAGTAAGCAGAGGGAAGGGTGCAGAGAAAGAGAGAGAGAGAGAGAGTCCCAAGCAATCTCCATGCTGTCAGTGCAGAGTCTGACACAGTGACCAATCCTACAAGCCATGAGATCATGACATGAACCAAAATCAACAGCTTAGCTGACTGAGCCACTCAGGCACCCCTACCCTTTTCTTTCTGATATATATGCCTTTTATTTCTATTCATTGGATTTCCAATACTATGAATAAAAGTGGCAAGAATGGATGATGTCTTTTTCTTGTTCCTGATGTTAAAGTAAATACTTTCAGCCTTTTACCATTGACTATAATGTTAGCTGTGGGCTTGTCATATACAACCTTTTTGACTTTGAGGTATTCCCTCTATACCTACTTTCTTGAGATTTTTTTTTTTCAAACATGGATGTTGAATTTTATCAAGTGATTTTGTATGATTCTATTGAGATGACTATATAATTTTTATCCCTTATTTTGTTAAAATGGAATATCACATTGATTAAACCAATATTGAACCATCCTTGCAGCTCTGGAATAAATCCCACTTGATCATGACATATGTTTCTTTTAATATATTTTGAATTTGGTTTGAGGCATCTTAGTTTATGTTCATCAAAAATTTTGGCCTATAATTTTCTTTTCTTGTGGTGTCCTCATCTGGTTTTGGTATCAGGCTAATAATGCTTGACTTGTAAAATGAGTTTGGAAGTTTTCCCTCCCCTTCTGTCTTTTAACAGAGTTTAAAAAATATTAGTGTTCTTTGAATATTTGGTAGAATTCACAGTGAAGCCATCTGGTGCTAGACTTTTGTTTGCTGGGAAGTTTTGCTGATTCAGTCTCTTTACTAGTAATTGGTCTATGCAAATTCTTTATTTCTTCATGATTCAGTCTTGGAAAGTTGTTTGTTTCTAGGAATTTATACGTTTCTTCTAGGTAGTTGTGCCCACAGGTCAAATAAGGAAAATACTTTATGGAAAAATTGAAAATAGTTAACTAAATTAAAAGGAAAGTGCAATAAACTAAATTTATAGTGCAAAGCTGATGCACTTATAGAAAATTTCATGGACTCAAACACTAATATTAGAAAAAAAATCTAAAACCAATAATCAAAATACAATTTAAATTGCTAGAAATTAGTAATTGAAAGATATACACCTTAAGCAACCAGAGAAAGGAGACTGAATTAAATCGAAAGGAAGTAGGAGGAAGAAAATTCTAAAATTCAGAGCAGAAATTAATAAAAGTTAAAAATAATAGAAACAAAGAAACCAAAAGCTAGTTTTTTGAAAAATAAATATAATTGATAAATTTCTAGCCCGATTTATCAAACACAAAGGAAAAATAAAATGTTAACTTTTGGAATGAAGGAAGGAATTACCACTAATTCACAGATATTAAAAATAAACTAAGAGGGAGCACCTGGGTGGCTCAGTCGGTTAAACTCCTGACTCTTGATTTTGGCTCAGGTCATGATCTCATGGTTTGTGAGATTGAGCCCTACATTAAGGCTCTACACTGACAGTAAGTAGCCTGCTTAGGATTCTCTCTCCCTTTCTCTCTCTGCCCCTCCTCCCAGATCATTCTTATTCTTTCTCTCTCTCTCTCTCTTTCAAAATAAATAGATAAACTTAAAAAAATACAATAAAAGAATACTATAAAAAATAAAATATGTCCAAAATTTTTAAATTTTAAGTTAAATAGACCAATTAATTGAAAAAGAAAAATTATAAAACTCAAGAACAAAAAAATGAATAATTCTATTAATGAAAGTATATATATATTTTAAGAGTTTCCAAAAAAGGAAATTCCAACCACAGATAGTTTCACTAATTTTACCAAACAGCTAAGGAAGAAATGCTAATTCTACACAATATATTCTATGTTTTAATGTTTGTTTATTTTTGAGAGACAGAAAGAGAGACAGAGCACGAGCAGGGTAGAGACAGAGAGAGAGGGAGGCACAGAATCGAAAGCAGGTTCCAGGCTCTGAGCTGTCAGCCCAGAATCCACCATGGGGCTCGAACTCACAAACCATGAGATCATGACCTGAGCTGAAGTTGGATGCTTAATTGACTGAGCCACCAGGCACCCCTCTACACAATATATTTTAGAATAAAAAAGACAATGAGGTCCTTCCTAGCTCATTTTATGGGGCCCAGCCTTACTCTAATACCAAAACAAGACTAAGACTGCCAGAAACAAATTTAGAGCTTAATATTATCATGAATATCAACACAAAAATTCTTAAAAATATAGCAATTTGTTCAGCAACATGTAAAGGGATCAAATGTAGTTTATTTCAGGAATGGAAGACTCATGAAATATTTAATTATTAATGTAATTGACCAAAGAACAGATAAAAGAGGGGAAAACCACATGAACTATTAAAAAATACAACACCATTATTAGTCAAAATTGAGAAGTTATTTTACTATATTGGAGAAGAGTAAGGAGGCATTACGACTAAATGCAATGTGGAATCCTGAACTGGATCTGAAGCAGAAAAATACAGTAGTGGAAAACTGGTAGAATCCAAATAAAGTCTTTAATTAATAAAACTATAACAATTTCTTATTTTGATAACTGTTACCTCAGGTTTGGTAAGATATCAATATTAGAGGATGCTGGTTGAAGGATACAGAAGGGTTTTTCTGTATTATGCTTGTAATTTTTTGTAAGCCTAAATCTTTTCAAAGTAAATTTTTTAAAAAAGAAAGAAATAATATACCAAAGAAAACAATAATTATGAGAAAGTTAGAATAGCTATATTAATATTACATAAAATAAACTCAAACACAAGAAATTTTGTAAATAAATATGAACATATCATAAAGATTAAATGGTCATTACAGTAAAAAGTTATATGATTATAACTTATTAAGGCCCTAATAACAGATGTTCAGAATACTTAGTGAGGTACACTATCAGACCAAAGAGAAGAAAAAGACAGAAGAAATAGGTAAAACCATTATTAGAATTAGATATTTTAACACTTCTTTCTCAGTTATTGATACACAAAATTTAGTAAGATTAAAGAAGTCTTGAACAACCATCAAACAAAATAACTGAATTTACATTTATATATTTATAATTAATTTGACCCAACAATAGCAGAAAATTCATTCTTCTTAAGTGCATATGAAACAGTCATGAAGATAGACCACTTGCTAGGCTGTAATACAATCCTTAACACATTTAAAATGATTTAGCTTATATAAACTGTGTTCTATAAACACAGTGTAAATTGCTAGAAGTTAGTAATTTAAAGACATTTGGAATATCCTCAACTAGCTAAAAATTACACACACACACACACGCACACACACACACACACACACACAAGCCAAGAGTCAAAGAAAATTTTATAGAAGAATTTAGAAAAAAATTTTTTTTCAGGAAAAATAACAATATTTTTATTAATTGACCAACACAGTTATATAAGTCATTTTTTATAAGACACTTTTGCTTACATGTTTTTTATTTATTTTTTTTAATTTTTTTTTACAAATAGTTTATTGCCAAATTAGTTTCCACATAACACTCAGTGCTCATCCCCACAAGTGTCCTCCTCCATGCCCATCCCCCCCTACCCCCCACATCCATCAGGCCTCAGTTTTTGTCAGCATTCAAGAGTCTCTCATGGTTTGCCTCTCTCCCTTTCCCCCACCATTTCTCCCCTTCTTCTCCCCCTTATTCCTCCGTCAAGTTCCTCCTAATCCTCCTATACGTGCAAACATATGATATTTGTCCTTCTCTGCCTGACTTATTTCACTCAGCATAACACCCTCAAGGTCCATCCATGTTGCTACACATGGCCAGATTTCACTGTTTCTCATTGCCATGTAGTATTCCATGGTATAGATAAACCACATCTTCTTGATCCATTCATCCGTTGATGGACACTTAGGCTCTTTCCATGTTTTAGCTATTGTGGAGAGTGCTGCTATGAACATTGGGGTACATGTGCTCCTATGCCTCAGCATTTCTGTATCCCTTGGGTAAATTCCTAGCAGTGCTATTGCTGGGTCATAAGGGAGTTCTATTGTTAGTTTCCTGAGGAACCTCCACACTGTTTTCCAGAGGGGCTGTACCAGTTTACATTCCCACCAACAGTGTAGGAGGGTGCCCGTTTCTCCACATCCTCGCCAGCATCTAGAGTTCTCTGATTTGCTCATTTTAGCCACTCTGACTGGCGTGAGGTGGTATCTCAGTGTGGTTTTGATTTGTATTTCCCTGATGAGGAGGGATGCTGAGCATCGTTTCATGTGTCTGTTGGCCATCTGGATGTCCTCTTTGGAGAAGTGTCTGTTCATGTCTTCTGCCCATTTCTTCACTGGGTTGTTTGTTTTTCGGGCGTGTAGTTTGGTGAGTTCCTTATAGATTCTGGATATTAACCCTTTATCTGATATGTCATTTGCAACTATCTTTTCCCATTCCGTTGGTTGCCTATTAATTTTCTGGGTTGTTTCCTTGGCTGTGCAGAAGCTTTTAATCTTGATGAGGTCCCAACAGTTTATTTTTGCTCTTGATTCCCTTGCTTTTGGGGATGTGTCAAGTAAGAAGTTGCTGCGGTGGAGGTCAAGGAGGTTGTTTCCTGCTTTCTCCTCTAGGGTGTTGATAGTTTCCTGTCTCACGTTCAGGTCCTTTATCCATTTTGAGTTGATTTTTGTGCATGGTGTGAGAAAATGATCTAGTTTCATTCTTCTGCATGTTGCTGTCCAGTTCTCCCAACACCATCTGTTAAAAAGGCTGTCTTTTTTCCATTGGATATTCTTTCCTGCTTTGTCAAAGATCAGTTGGCTGTATACTTTTGGGTCCACTTCTGAGTTCTCAATTCTGTTCCATTGGTCTATGTGTCTGTTTTTGTGCCAATACCATACTGTCTTGAGGATGACAGCTTTGTAGTAGAGGCTGAAGTCTGGGATGGTGATACCTCCCGTTTTGGTTTTATTTTTCAGTATTACTTTGGCTATTCGGGGTCTTTTGTGGTTCCATACAAATTTTTGGATAGTTTGTTCTAGTTTTGAGAAGTATGCTGGTGCAATTTTGATTGGAATTGCATTGAATGTGTAGAGTGCTTTAGGTAGTAATGACATCTTAACTATATTTATTCTTCCTATCCATGAGCATGGAATGTTTTTCCATTTCTTTGTGTCTTCTTCAATTTCCTTCATAAGTTTTCTATAGTTTTCATCATACAGATCTCTTGTATCCTTGGTTAGGTTTATTCCGAGGTATTTTATGGTTTTTTGTGCAATTGTGAATGGGATCAGTTTCTTGATTTCTCTTTCTGTTGCTTCATTATTGGTGTATAAAAATGCAACCGATTTCTGTACGTTGATTTTGTACCCTGCAACTTGGCTGAATTCTTGGATCAGTTCTAGTAGGCTTCTGGTGGAGTCTGTCGGGTTTTCTATGTAGAGTATCATGTCATCTGCGAAGAGTGAAAGTTTGACTTCCTCTTTGCCAATTCTGATGCCTTTGATTTCCTTTTGTTGTCTGATGGCTGATGCTAGGACTTCCAGCACTATGTTAAACAACAGTGGTGAGAGTGGACATCCCTGTCGTGTTCCTGATCTCAGGGGGAAAGCTCTCAGTTTTTCCCCGTTGAGGATGATGTTAGCTGAAGGCTTCTCATAGATGGCTTTGATGATGTTTAAGTAGGTTCCTTCTATCCCAACTTTCTCGAGAGTCTTTATTAAGAAGGGATGCTGTATTTTGTCAAATGCTTTTTCTGCATCTATTGACAGGATCATATGGTTTTTATCTTTTCTTTTATTGATATGATGGATCACATTGATTGATTTGCGAATGTTGAACCAGCCCTGTAACCCAGGAATGAATCCCACTTGATCTTGGTGGATGATTCTTTTGATATGCTGCTGGATTCGATTTGCAAGGATCTTGTTGAGAATTTTTGCATCCGTATTCATCAAGGATATTGGCCTATAGTTCTCTTTTTTTGTTGGATCTCTGTCTGGCTTGGGAATCAGAGTGATGCTGGCTTCATAAAATGAGTCCGGGAGTTTTCCTTCGACTTCTATTTTTTGGAATAGCTTGAGAAGAATTGGGATTAATTCTGTTTTAAATGTCTGGTAGAATTCCCCAGGGAAACCATCAGGTCCAGGGCTCTTATTTGTTGGGAGATTTTTGATCACTGATTCGATTTCTTCACTCGTTATGGGTCTGTTCAGGTTTTCTATTTCTTCCCGTGTGAATTTTGGTAGTGAGTGTGTGTTTAGGAATTTGTCCATTTCTTCTAAGTTGTCCAATTTGTTGGCATATAATTTTTCATAGTATTCCCTGATAATTGCTTGTATTTCTGAGGGGTTGGTTGTAATAAGTCCATTTTCATTCATAATTTTGTCTATTTGGGTGCTCTCTCTTTTCTTTTTGATAAGCCTGGCTAGAGGTTTGTCAATTTTGTTTACTTTTTCAAAAAACCAACTCTTGGTTTCATTGATCTGTTCAATTGTTTCTTTGGTCTCTATGTTGTTTATTTCTGCTCTAATTTTTACTATTTCTCTTCTTCTACTGGGTTTAGGGCGTTCTTGTTGCTCTGCCTCTAGCTCCTTTAGGTGAGCTGTTAGATTTTGGACTTGTGCTTTTTCTAATCTCTTGAAATAGGCCTGGAGAGCAATGTACTTTCCTCTTAGGACTGCCTTGGCCGCATCCCATAGATTTTGAATTGTTGTGTTTTCATTTTCATTTGTTTCCATATATTTTTTAATTTCCTCTCTAATTGCCTGATTGGCCCATTCATTCTTTAGAAGGGTGTTCTTTAACCTCCATGTTTTTGGCGGTTTTCCAGACTTCTTCCTGTAATTGATTTCAAGTTTCAAAGCATTGTGATCTGACAGTGTGCATGGTATGATCTCTATTCTTTTATATTTATTGAGGGCTGCTTTATGTCCCAGTATGTGATCTATCTTGGAGAATGTGCCATGCGCACTTGAGAAGAAAGTAAATTCCCTGGCCTCAGGATGTAAAGTTCTAAATATATCCGTCAGATCCATCTGGTCCAATGTGTCTTTCAAGTCCATTATTTCTTTAGTGATTTTCTGTCTGGTTGACCTATCCATTGCTGTAAGCGGAGTATTAAAGTCCCCTGCTATTAGCACATTCTTATCTATAAGCTTGTTTCTGTTTGTGATTAATTGTTTTAGATATTTAGGTGCTCCCATATTCGGTGCGTAGACATTTATGATTGTTAGTTCTTCCTGATGGATGGACCCTGTAATTATTATGTAGTGCCCTTCTTCATCTCTTGTGATTGTCTTTAATTTAAAGTCCAGTTTGTCTGATATAAGTATCGCTACTCCGGCTTTCTTTTGATTTCCTGTAGCATGATATATATTTCTCCATCCCCTTACTTTTAATCTGAAGGTATCTTCCCGTCTAAAATGAGTTTCTTGTAGACAGCATATAGATGGATTTTGTTTTTTAATCCATTCTGCTACCCTATGTCTTTTGATTGGAGCATTCAGCCCATTTACATTGAGTGTTATTATTGAAATATGTGGGTTTAGAGTCTTTGTATCTTTTGTAGAGTTCATGTTTGTGGTGGTGTCTCTGGTATCTCTGTTCCTTGCAGCCTTTCCTTCAGAGCATCCCTCTCAGGATTTCTTGTAGGGCTGGCTTAGTGGTGGCAAATTCTTTCAATTTCTGTTTATTTGGAAAGGTTTTTATCTCTCCTTCTATTTTGAATGACAGGCTTGCTGGATAGAGGATTCTTGACTGCATATTTTTACTGTTCATCACATTGAAGATTTCCTGCCATTCCTTAGAAAATATTCTTAATGCAATAGATATAAAACCATAATATATAAAAGTTTACTAAATTCTAATATAGTGCTTAAAGGGAAGTTTATAACTTTAAATGCTTTATATTAGAAAAGAAAAAAGATATCCACTTAGTGAAGTGAGTTGTTTATCTTAAGAAATTTTAAAAGATATAAAGAAAATCTCAAAGAAGTGGAGTAAAAGAAAGAATACCGACAGCAGCAGAAATCAGTGCAATACAATAGAAACATTAGGGAATATCTAAGGGAATTAAAATCTGGTGCTTTGAAAGATTGATAAAATTGATAAACCTAATTACCTTTCTGAACAGTATTACAACTATCAAATTTAACTACCTTAGATAACTCAAATTACTAAAATTGTCTCAAGAAAAGACTGAAATAAAAATGTCTCTAGGGGCGCCTGGGTGGCTTAGTCGGTTAAGCGTCCGACTTTCGCTTAGGTCATGATCTCGCGGTTCGTGGGTTCGAGCCCCGCATCCGGCTCTGTGCTGACTGCCAGCTCAGAGCCTGGAGCCTGTTTCAGTCTGTGACTCTCTCTCTCTCTCTGACCCTCCCCTGCTCACGCTGTCTCTCTCTCTCTTTATCTCTCTCCTAGAAATAAAAAATATTTTTTAAAAATGTCGCTAATATACAAATGAATTTGTTATTAAACTCTTCCCGAAATGAGAACCCAAGGCTTAGATGACTCAGTGAGGAATTCTATCAAACGTTTAATGAAGAAATAATAGAAATATTATAGAAACTCAGAAAAATAGAAGAGGGGCCTTTTGCAAATCATTTTATGAAGCCAGAATTACTTTGGTGTGACAGAGATATTATAAGAAACAGAAATTTTTAGCAGAATATTTGCAAATCAAACTGAACAATATAAACATTTGATAATCCACCCTGACCAAGTGATTTTACTGAGCAATGCAAAGTTTAACACTACAAAGTAAATCACTCTAATCCCCTATATTAACAAAGGAGGAAAATAATATATTCATCTTAATAAATGAAAAGGCATTTGACAAATTCAGCAGTAATACATATTTAAAACTTGAAACACACTTGGAAAACAATAAAACTTCCTTAGAGGCCAAGTAAAAAAAACCTAAAACTGACATATTTAGTTAAAAAACACTGAATGCTTTCTCTCTTAGATCAAATACAGGGCAGAATATCTTATTCAACATTGGACTAGAGGGCCTATCCAGTGCATTATTGCTAGAAAAAGTATATTAAAAAAGGTACCTGGAAACCAAGAAAATGACACAATTTTGTATTTAGAACATTCTAAGAAATTAGAAAACTGATTATAACTAATAAACTATTTTAGCGAGCCTGCAGGACATAACATTTGTAAAGAAATCTTATTTCCATAGACTCACAACACACTATTAAAAAGTAGAATAAAAATGATAATTTATAGTCACATAAAATTTAAAAACTTAGCAATATATTTAACAAAATATATGTAAGACATGTCCATTTAAAATTGAAAAATATAGTGAGAAATCTATGGAATTCTAAACATATATACAGATTTATTATGGGTTGGAAGGTACAATTCAGTCTTATGAACACACACAACCATCCACTTCAAATTGATATATAGGTAGAAATCAATTTCTCAAGTAATTCAGAGGATTTTGTAGAAATTGATTAATCCTCAAATTTATACAAAAGAACATGGTTACAGGCCTTACAGTAATGGATTTAGAAGTTCATTCTAAAAATAAAGTTACCAAGTATTTGACTGTGTGGTGTAGTGTGAAGTTAGATATATAAATCAACACATAGAGAATATAGAAATAGACACATACAAATGTGGTCAATTCAGCTTTTTGAAATCAAATTTCCAAGATATTCAAGCAGGAGCAATTGAACATCCATAAAGGAGGAGGGATGAATATCAACATTCTCATTACACTATTAAAAACAACCTCAAATATATCATAGATTGAAATGTAAAACCTAAAATGATAAGAAAAGAAAGTATAAGAGAAAAATCTTAGAGCCAAGGGTTAGACAAAGATATCTTAATAAAACACTGAAAAACAAAGCATAAAGGAATAAATGGTTCAATTGGCCTTTATCAAAATTGGAATGTTCAGCTCTTCAAAATAGACTATAGAAAATCAAAATTAAAGTGCAAGCAACAAACTAGTAAATAATATTTGTATTAGTAATAAGTGTATACATATACATACCCACATGTATATATAAGCAGGATATGAGAGAAAGAAGGTATGGCATTAGTATTCAGCTCATTTCAGAATCAGTTTTATGAATGTCAAAGATACTTAGGACTCAAAACTTGTCTTCTTTCCCTATTAGGACTCAGAATTTCCAGAATTATAGAGTTATTCTTCATTTCAAGTTCATGATTAATCTATTTCATTTCTATCCATTGTATTAACTGTAACATCCATTCATTAATGAATCACTATGGAACTCTAGGTACCTAAGTATCTTAGACAAAAGCAAAATATGTCTGAAGAAGGAGAGAGTGAATTTTTTGCATGGCCCATATAATTTAACTAACTTTTTAAGATATGAGTCTGAACAGTTTTCCTTAATATCGAGATGATATTCTTGATTATTGGAATTTAATATTTATAGTTAAGATTGTCACAGCTTGTGATTTTTTAAAAAGATGGTTATAGTCCTATTTAAAAAGTATATGCTGCCATAAAAATTATGATGAGTCAACCAGAAAAATAGCACCTAATACAGAAACTACATTTGATAATTCAAAGAAATTTTACTAATAGACTTTATGAAGCAGTGGACTATTAAACTGCATAGGATAAGTGATTTGTGGTAGGTATTTTCTGATAAGTTGTTAAAGTTACAAAGACAAATTTACAATTTTATGTGAAAACAGAAATGCTATTGTTTTCAATCTCCAAAGAATAGGTGCAAGTAGTAAGCACTATTAGAGAAAGAAAATCTTTAATACTTAAGGTGCTATATTACTGTAGATAGAGGAAAATCAATAGGATAGGATGAGTTGGCCCTGGATAAGCAATTCATTCATTCATCTTTCCATTCACTCATCATATTATTATTGCATATTTCAGACACTGTTTTAGGTTCTAAAGAGAAGGGATGGGTAGTGACAAAAACCCTGCTGTAATGGAGTTCATTCTAGTGGACTGAAACAGACAAAACCCAAATACACAAATAATATATAATATCATAATGAAAGAAAGTAAGTTTCATGATAGCAGCTGCTTGGAGAACAGATAGGATAGTTATGGAAAAGTTTTGTGAGGTACTGTTGGACAGAGATGTACATAAAATGAAGGCATGCCTCTATCAGAAAAAATAAACTTTTTGTTTTTTTTTTAAATGTTTGCTTAAGATAGAGTGAGTGGGAAAGGGACAGAGAGAGAGGGAAAGAGAGAATATCAAACAGGTTCTGCACTGTCAGCCCACAGCCCATCATGGGGCACAAACCCATGAACTGTGAGATCATGACCTGATCTGAAACCAAGAGTTGTATGCTTAATGGACTGAGCCACCCAGGTACTCCAGAAAAATGAATATTTTTGAGAGAGGCATCATGAAAAGAATGTTCCAGAGAGAAATAACATTGGTGAAAAGGCATGAGATGTGGCACTCTTAATATATTCTTAATATATTTTTAACATGGGAATCTGAAGGGGATCATTGTAAATATAACACTGTATTTCTCAACTCTGTACTATTGACATTTGGGGCCAGATAACTGTTGTGGGGAAATTGTCTTGTGCTTTGTAGGATGTTTAGCAGCATCCTTGGCCTCTTCCTACCAGATGCCAGTAGCAGCCCCCTGTAAACATACCATACCTCTTAATGATGCTAAATGACCCTGCCTAGGAGGGAGGGGTCCAAAATTGCCCCCTATCCTATGGTTTTAGAATGATTTAAACACTGATCTTGACAAAAGGCACAATAGAGATGATGATAGGAGGTGTGGTCTGAGAAGGAGCACTAAAAGTCAGTAATAGGCAGGACCCTGTAGAGCATTTTAAGGACCTTCATTGTGTGATTTGAGCAGAGGAGGAAGTTGTAGCAGCATTCTGACTGATGAATGAAAACAGGTTGTAGGTGAGAGGAAGAGTGAAAGCAGAGGACCTGGTTAGGAAACTCTTGTAATAATCCAAATAAGAGATTGAAAAATCATTGAAACGGTGATAACAGAGAAAGTGGTAAGAAATGGAGAGCTATGGACATATTTTGAAATACAGTTAACAGGATTAGGATTGGGATGTAAAAGGAGTGATTTTTTGTTTCTATGGTCTCTCTAACTGAAACAGTGAAACTGTGACTTATTGTGATGAAGACGACACCTGGTGAAACAGGATTTGGGCAGAGTTGAGGGATATATTCACCAGGAGTTGGGTTTTAAATATGTTAAACTTGAGTTGGTCATTAGATACCGAAGTAAAGATGATGACTAGAAATATAGATATAAGTGGCTAGATTTCAAGCAAGAGGCTGATGCTGGAATTATATTTGAGTATTCATTATCTATGAAATTATGCAGGGGACAGGTGTAGAAATCCCAGAACTAAACTCTGAAACACTGTAACAATTATAAGACTGGAGGATGAGCAAATATATTAGAGAAGAAAGTACAATATTTTTAGAAAGGCTTAGGGCAGAACATCAATTTTAACTGAATATATGTCTGTAGGAAGTTTTGAGAGGTGTCAGGATAAGAGAAGGTCTATGGGTCCTCAAAAGAGTAAAATATGACAGATTTTGCCTAAGAAGAATATCCAACACAGCAGGGGCTCAATAAACATTAGCTATTGTAACCAAGACAGAGTGTTAGTGAGTAGACAAATAGCAGGAATCTTAATGGCAATGAGAAAATTAAGTGGTATAAATTAGTGGTAAACATGGAATGAGTCTGGAGTGGCACAGGATGATACCTTTGAAGAAACAGTTGATAGGATGTTTGGGATGTGCCATTAGGGACAAAAGAAAAAGATATCAAATTTGAATGACACTGTTAGGAGCACAGGAATTTTCTGAAGTAGCAAAGAGAATAGTTGAGGAGAGGGCAAGAGACTTAATTCTGAGAAAGGCTTACATTCTGCAAAGGGTAAATGAAGGGAAAACCTGAGAGAGAAGATGTTTAGGGAAGTGAGAAAACCAGGATATCACTAGCAGTGCCAAATTTTCCTTAGAGAGGGGAAGATGAGGAAGAGTCAAAATTCATTGTGTTTTATATTTAGGAGATTATTTTATACCAACAAGAGTATTTTTTAAAACATGTTTATTTATTTTTGAGAGACAGAGGGAGACAAAGCATGATCAGGGGAGGGGCAGAGAGGGAGACACAGAATTTGAAGCAGGCTCCAGGCTCTGAGCTGTCAGTTCTGAGCCCAGTGCAGGCCTCGAACCCACAAACCATGAGATCATGACCTGAACTGAAGTCGAATGCTTAACCAACTGAGCTGCCCAGGTGCCCCAACAAAAGCCTATTTTCAGAAGAATGATAGAAGTGGTAGCCAGACTCTGAGGGGAAATTATACAGTAATTTAGTTAATTTACAGCCTAATGGAGAAATGAAGAAAATGATGTTTACATTTCATATAAGATGTAGTAGAAAATTTTAAAGGTAAAGCCGTGTTTTAACTTTTTGAAGGTTTCTAAGAGCAGTTCTCCTAAGGACATCTATAAAACTAAACCTGAAAAAAATGAGGGAGCAAGAGAAAATGGGGGGATGGTTAAGGTTGAAAATATGTTATTACAATTGATGTCAGATCTTTGTGGCTCCAAAATGCAAATGATTACAATAGTTCAAAGGTAATAATACAATACAATAAGTTCAAAGGTAAACTGACAAGAGAAGTTAGGCAGAAGGACAAATATGTTATATTTAATATTCAGTGAAATCATGATTGAAAAGAATTAGGAACTTGAGAACTAGGCCAGAAAGTCAGAATGAAAGGTGCAACTATAACAGAAGACTGATGCCAAGAAGTAAAAAATCGGAATGTTTCATTATTTTTTAAAGTTTTTAAAATTCCAGTTAGCATATATAAAGTGTAATATTAGTTTCAGGTGTACAATATAATGGTTCAACCCTTCTATACAACCCCTGGTGCTCTCTTATAACATATGTGCTCCTTAATCCTCGTCATCTATCTTACCCATCTCTCCACCCACCTCCCCTCTGGTAACCATTAGATCTCTATAGTTAAGAGTCTGTTTCTTGGCTTCTCTCTCTCTCTCATTTTCCCCTTTGCTTGTTTTTACTGTTTCTTAAATTTCACATGAGTGAAATCATATGGTATTTAATGTTCTCCAACTGACTTATTTTGCTTAGTATAATACTCTCGTTCCATCCATGTCCTTGTAAATGGCAAGATTTTATACATTTTAATGACTGAGCAACATCCCATTGTATGTATACACCACATCTTCTTTGTCCATTCATCATGTGATGGACATTTGGACTGTTTCTATAATTTGGCTATTGTAGATGCTGCTGCTATAAACATTAGGATGTATCTATCCCTTTGAATTAGTATTTTTCTATTCTTTGGGTAAATATCTAGTAGTGCAACTGCTGGATCACAGAGCAGTTCTATTTTTAAATTTTTGACGAACCTCCATACTGTTTTCCAGAGTGGATGCACCAGTTTGCTTTCCCACCAACAGTGTAAGAGAGTTCCCCTTTCTCTCCATCCTCACCAACATTTGTTTCTCGAGTTATTGATTTTAGCCATTCAGACAGACATAAGGTGATATCTCATTGCAGTTTTGATTTCTATTTTCCTAATGAACAATGATTTTGAGCATCTTTTCATATGTCTGGCCATATCTATGTCTTCTTTGGAAAATGTCTATTCATGTCTTCTACCCATTTTTACTTGGATTATTCATTTTTGGGGGTGTTGAGTTGTATCGGCTCTTTACATATTTTTATACTAATCCTTTATTGGATATGTCATTTACAATTACCTCCTCCCATTCTGTAGGTTGCCTTTTAGTTTTGCTGAATATTTCTTTTAGTGTGCTGATGCTTTTTTTTTTTTTTTTTTCAATGAAATCCAATAGTTTATCTTTGCTTTTGTTTCCCTTGACTCAGGAGACATATCTAGACAGAAGTTGCTATAACCAAGATCAAAGAAGTTTCTGCCCTTGTGCCCCTTTAGGATTTTTATGGCTTCAGGTGTCACATTTAAGTTTTTCATCCATTTTGAATTTATTTTTGTGTATGGTATAAGAAAGTGATCCAGTTTCATTCTTTTGCATGTTGCTGTCCAGTTTTTCCAATATAATTTGTTGAAGAGACTATTTTTTCCCAGTGGATATTCTTTCCTGCTTTGTCATAGTGGAGATTCCCCTCTGGGTTTTCTCTTTTGTTATATTGATCTATGTATGTTTTTGTTCCAGTACCATACTGTCTTGATGACTACAGCTTTGTAATATTGCTTGAATCCTAAAATTGTAATGCCTTCAGATTTGCTTTTCTTTTTCAAGATTTTTTGGGGCTATTCAGGATCTTTTGTGGTTCCATACAAATTTTAGAATTGTTTGTTCTAACACTGTGAAAAACGCTGGTGGTAATTTGGTAGGGAATGCATGAAATGTGTAGATTGCTTTGGGTAGTATACACATTTTAACAATGTTCTTCCAGTCCATGAGCATGGAATGTCTTTATTTCTTTATGACAGCTTCAGTTTTTTTCAACAGCAACTTATAGTTGTCATAGCACAGGTCCTGCATCTCTTTGGTTTATTCTTAGGTTATCTTATGGTTGGTAAGTTTGTTTGTTTCTTTGTTTTTGCAATTGTAAATAGCATTGATTCCTTAATTTCTCTTTTTGCTGTTTAATTATTGGGATGTAGAAGTGCAACAGATTTCTGTACTTTGATTTTGTATCCTATGACTTTACTGAATGTATTAGTTCTAGCAATTTTTGGTGGAATCTTTTGGAGTTTCTACATAGAGTATCATGTTGTTTGCAAATAGTGAAAGTTCAACTTCTTCCTTGCTGACTTGGATGCCTTGTATTTCATTTTGTTGTCTGTTGCTCTGATTAGAACTTACAGTTCTATATCAAATAATAGTGATGAGTAGAAATCTCTGTCTTGTTTCTGACTGTAGAAGAAACTCCCTCAATTTTTCCCCATTGAGGATGATATGAGCTGTGGGTTTTTCATAGATGGACTTTATTATATTGAGGTATGTTCCTTCTAAACCTACTTTCTTGAGGGTTTTTTTTAATCATGAATGGATGTTGTACTTTGTCAAATGCTTTCTCTTCATTTATTGAAATGATCATATAGTTCTTATCCTTTCTTTTATTAATGTGGTGTATCACATTGATTTTGCAAATACTGAACCACGGTTGCATCACAGAAATAAATCCCACTTGATTGTGGTGAATGGTTTTTTAAAATGTATTTTTTGGATTCAGTTTGCTAGTATTTTATTGAGAAGTTTTGCACCCATATTCATTAGGGATATTGACCTATGGAATCTTTTTTAGTGGAATCTTTATGTTTTTCATATCAGGGTAAAGCTGTCTTCATAGAATGAATTTGGAAGTTTTCCTTCCTTTTCTATTTTTTGGAATAATTTGAGAAAAAAATAAGTATTAACTCTTCCTAAAAAGTTTGGCAGAATTCCTCTGTGAAGCCATCTGGCCCTGGACTTTTGTTTGTTGGGAGTTTTTTGATTACTGATTTCATTTCTTTGCTGGTTACTGGTCTGTTCCAATTTTCTATTTCTGTTTCAGTTTTGGTAGTTTATATGTTTGTAGAAATTTATCCATTTCTTCAATGTTATCCAGTTTGTTGGCATATAATTTTTCATAATATTCTCTTATAATTGTTTGTATTTCTGTGGTGTTGGTTGTTGATTCCCCTCTTTCATTTTGATTTTATTTGGCTCCTTTCTCTTTTATTTGATAAGTGTGGTTAGAAGTTTATCAATTTTATTAATTTTTTTCAAGCCAGCTCCTGATTTCTTTGATCTGTTTTATTGGATTTTCTTTTAGTGTCTATATTATTTATTTCTGCTCTAATCTTTATTTCTTTCCTTCTGCAGGCTATATGCTTGATTTGTTCTTTTTCTAGCTCTTTTAGGTGTAAGATTAGTTTGTTTGAGATTTTCCTTCTTGGGGTAAGCTCATATTGCCATACACTTCCCTCTTAGAACTGCTTTTGTCTGCATCCCAAAGGTCTTGGGCTATTGTGCTTTCATTTTCATTTGTTTCCATGTATTTTTTGAAATTTCTTTGATTTCTTGGTTGACCCATTCAGTGTTTAGTTAGATGTTATTTAATCTCTATGAATATGTAGTCTTTCCTAATTTTTTCTTGTGATTGACTTCTAGTTCCATAGCATTGGGTCAGAAAAGGTGAATGGTATGATTTTCATCTTTTTGTATTTGTCCAGGCTTCTTTTGTGACCTAATATGTAATATACTCTGGAGAATGTTCTATGTATACTTGAAAAGAATGTGTATTCTGTTGTTTTAGGATGGAATGTTCTGAATATATATCTGTTAAGTTCATATGTTCCACTGTATCATTCAAAACCATTGTTGCCTTACTTATTTTCTCTTTAGATGAGCTGTTCATTGATGTCAGTGGAAGTGTTAAAGTCCCTTACTATTATTGTGTTATTATCAATTAGTGCCTTCATGTTTGCTCTTAATTGTTTTATATATTTGGGTGCTCTCATGTTGGGTGCATAAATATTTATAGTTGTCATATCTTCTTGTTGTATTGTCTCTTTATTGTTATACGTACCCTTCTTTGTCTCTTGTTACAGTCTCTAAAGTCTAGTTTGTGTAATATAAATATTGCTACTCAGGCTTTTTTTTGGCATCCACTTGCATGATAAATATTTCTACATCTCCTTACTTTCAATCTGCAGGTGACTTTAGGACCAAAATGAGTCTTTAATATGTAGCATAGATACGAGTAGTTTTGTTTTTGTTTTTGTCGTTTTATCCATTCTGACACCCTATATCTTCTGATTGGAATATTTTGTCCATTTACATTCAAAGTAATTATTAATAGATATGTATTTCTTGCAATTTTATTGTTTTGTCACTGTTTCTGCTGGTTTTTTGTAATCCTTTTTTTTTGGAGAAGGGACTTTTGCTCTCTCCTTCCTACCCAGAAGGTTTCTTTTAATATTTCTTGCAAGGCTAGTCTAGTTGTCACAAATCCCTTTAGTTTTTATTTGTTTGGGGATCTCTTTACCTCTCTTATTCGGAATGATAGCCTTGCTGCCTAGAGTATTCTTGGCTACAGATTCTCCCATTCATCAATTTGAATATATCATGCTACTCTGGCTTCCCTTCTGGCTTATCTAGTTTCTGTCGAGAAATCTCCAGCTATCCTTATGGGTTTTCCCTTGTAAGTTAAGGACTTCTTTTTACTTGTTGCTTTTAGGATTTTTTTTCTTTTGTCACTATATTTTCTCCCCTAAACCCTGTCTCTGTACTTCTTAACTTCTTTAAACTGACCTCTTCTCTCCCTTTAACTACGGAGTTTGTTCAGTCTGTATGTCAATTTTGGGGGTATTTAGGATAATTTGATAGTGTCTCGTTGTGTTCATGGGACAAGACAAGTCTAGGCTCCTCCTACGTTACCACCATCTTCTTATAAGAATGTTTTTGTATTTCCCTGATGAGGAGGGATGCTGAGCATCGTTTCATGTGTCTGTTGGCCCTCTGGATGTCCTCTTTGGAGAAGTGTCTGTTCATTTCTTCTGCCCATTTCTTCACTGGGTTGTTTGTTTTTTTGGTGTGTTGTTTGGTGAGTTCCTTATAGATTCTGGATATTAACCCTTTATCTGATATGTCATTTGCAACTATCTTTTCCCATTCCGTTGGTTGCCTATTAATTTTCTGGATTGTTTTCTTGGCTGTGCAGAAGCTTTTAATCTTGATGAGGTCCCAACAGTTTATTTTTGCTTTTGATTCCCTTGCTTTTGGGGATGTGTCAAGTAAGAAGTTGCTGCGGTGGAGCACATGTACCCCAATGTTCATAGCAGCACTCTCCACAATAGCTAAAACATGGAAAGAGCCTAAGTGTCCATCAACAGATGAATGGATCAAGAAGATGTGGTTTATCTATACCATGGAATACTACATGGCAAGGAGAAACAATGAAATCTGGCCATGTGTAGCAACATGGATGGACCTTGAGGGTGTTATGCTGAGCGAAATAAGTCAGGCAGAGAAGGACAAATATCATATGTTTGCACGTATAGGAGGATTAGGAGGAACTTGACGGAGGAACAAGGGGGAGAAGAAGGGCGGAAATGGTGGGGGAAAGGGAGAGAGGCAAACCATGAGGGACTCTTGAATGCTGACAAAAACTGAGGACTGATGGATGGGGGGGGGTGGGGGGATGGGCATGGAGGAGGGCACTTGTGGGGATGAGCACTGAGTGTTATGTGGAAACTAATTTGACAATAAACTATTTGTAAAAAAAAAAAAAAAGAAAAGAATGTTTTTATAATTTTTAAGAAATACTCAAGAAACACAATATAAAAGAGCCCTCTGAGGGGCACGATGGGTGGCTCGGTCAGTTGAGCATCTGATTCTTGGTTTTGGTTCAGGTAGTGATCTCAGGTTTGTGAGTTCGAGCCCCACATTGGGCTCAGCACTGACAGCACAGAGCCTGGCTGGGATTCTCTCTCTCCCTCTCTCCATGCCCACCCTCTGCTCTCTCTATTTCTCAAAATAAATAAACTTAAAAAAATTTTTAAAAAGAGCCCTCTGAGTCCTCAGAATATTTAGCACAAAGGGGAGAACCATGGTTGTCCTTACAATAAGATAAAGAATTTGCAAAGCGCATTCTTTGACAGCAACCAGCAACAGAATATAACATAGATAATAAACTACAACCATGAATTAGAATAACAAAGGAAATTTCAATCATTGCAATTTGAGAGTATGTGAAGAAAAAAACAAGGGATGAAGTGATATATGAGGTAAAGTCAAGGACTAAATATTCATTAGGTCCCAAGACAAAGGGATTATTACAGATAAATGTCATCATAAAAGGATGAATGTGGACATAATAGGGAAGAGGAAATTCTATCATTAGGTTCAATAACATATACATTTGAATTAATAGTTTAGTAATTATAAAAAAAGTCAAATGATTATCATACAATCAAATAATCTAATACTAAAAACAATTATACATATATCCAGAGAGTATATGTGGTGTTTGAAATTGATTTTACTCTAGTTATTATCAAAAACCATGTGCCAAAGTAGTTTTTCTGAACTTTAAGAGGGGAGTGTCTGTATGACAGGAGTAGGTGTTTCTCTCAGACAAATAGGTCCCAGTCAGTGTTCAGTGAGCACTTACAGAAGGCCAGGGAGTGAACCAGATATTGGGGGTAAAGGATGAGCAATATATTTCCTCTGCCTTCACAGAACTTGTGATTCAACACTCAGACAGGCATGCACCTTTATACCTCCAAAATAATGTATTCATGCTAAAATCAAAGTTTGGGATCACGATGTGGTTGTAGTATTTTCATGTTTAAAAATAGGTGAGGGGCACCTGGGTGGCTCACTCAGTAGAGTGGCCAACTTTGGCTCAGGTCATAATTTCACAGTTCGTGGGTTCAAGCCCCACATCAGTCTCTGTGCTGACAGCTCAAAGCCTGGAACGTGCTTTGAATTCTGTGTCTTCTTCTCTCTCTGCCCCTCTCCCACTCATGTTGTCTCTCTCCATCTCTCAAAAAGTGAATAAACATTAAAAAAATTTTTACAGAGGTGTCTTTGGTGGCTCAGTCAGTTAAGCATTGAATTCTTGGTTTCAGCTCAGTCATGATCTTGCAGTTGGTGACAGTGCAGAGCCTGTTTGGGATTCTTTCTCTTTCCCTCTCTTTCTGCCTATCCCCTACTCATGCATGCACGCTCTCTCCCTGCCTCTCAGAATAGATAAATAAACCTAATAAATAAATAAAAATAGGTGATACAGAGGTAAGAAACATAAGAAGAAAGAATGATGATAATTATCAGATCTATGATAGAGAAAGGAATGTTAACCTGAGTCTAGAAGGATTTCCATGGAATTCTCAAAGGATA
The DNA here is from genome assembly GCF_003009895.1 of Hyaena hyaena. Lineage (NCBI taxonomy): Eukaryota > Metazoa > Chordata > Mammalia > Carnivora > Hyaenidae > Hyaena > Hyaena hyaena. The sequence continues at coordinate 573,295 of NW_024081273.1, read as the reverse complement.
AAACACTCCTGAGTAGGCTGAACACCTACTCAGAACTTAATTCTTGGCAGGAGTAAACCTTTCTGAAAGCAAGGCCTCCTTGAAGAACATCAGTTCTTCACACCTTTAAGACCACCTTCTATGTGAGTGAGAAAAAGAAGTTGAAGATAGTAGATTCTGATATCCTCTCTATATCAGACTTTACCCTGAAACCTCAACACAGAAATTAATGCAAGTAATATATGTTGTTCAGCAAATATTTACTTACTTCCCCAAATCCTTCTGTCTTACAGCAGACTGTACTTCCTTCCGCTCTCCCCAACATTGAGAATGGTCACATGAATTGCTTGACATATAGGAAGTGAGCAAACATGGACAATGTACTAGATTGCGTTCATGTTTGTCATCCTTCTTGCCCTTTTGTCCTCTGATGTGAAAAGACCATGCCCTGTTTCCAGATTGAGAGACAGGTGGAAGTGACCTGAAACAAACTTGCAACCTGAAAAATGCCACCCAGCTCATCCAAAAATGCCTGAGTGAGGGTAGAAAAGTTGTTTTTTTCATATAAGCCTTTGAGATTCGTTTTTTGTTGTCATTGTTACTCACCATTATTATATCAGAAACCTTATGAAGACATGTGCTATCATGTAAATTTCAATCAACGATTGCTACAATAAACATTTATAATCAACCACCCCAAAACCTAGCACCTTAAAATAATAATCCTTTTTTCATGAGCCCAGGGATCTTCTGTTAGAAGAGCTCTGTTGATCCAGATCAGGTTTGGCTGGGTGATTCAGTTTCAGGTTGCAGCAGCTGCACACTTCCTGTGGCTACAAGTCTTTGTGTTAGCGAGGGTGGAACATGTAGTTATTCTGCACATGTAGTTATTCTGAGGCCCTAACTGATGGCAGCAGTTACCCAACGGATGCATATGAGAATCAACTTATTCCAGAAAATGTGGAAAAGATTAAAGATAAGATTTTCTCCCCATGTTGGGGATACATGTCAGGTCCTCAGAATAATTGTTAAAAGAGATCTAGTAATAATTGCCACTTCCGGTAACACTACTTTCTATAAAATCTGTCTTTCATAAGTTAATCTTCTCATCTTGATGGCAGACAGGAGGGCAACCAGAAACACACAAGACTCCTTAAGTCCTAGAAGAACCATATCCCATTGGCCAAAAATGGTCAAACAGCTAAGCGCTATGTCTATGAGCCAAGTCCATGAAGAGGCAATAAAAATGGTGTGAATCCAGTGGGAGCAAATGAGCCAGTTAGTTAATCACCTATCATATGTACCTTAATAATAGCTTATTCAGGACAAATTTGAAGTCTCACTCAGAATTTCTGGGAATGAGACTTAGTACCTTCATTTAATATCCTTTCTCAACCCTACCCCAAACAATTCTAATTCAGAAAATTATAAAAGTGCTATCTCCTATGAGATCACAAAATAATCTTCTTTGTTCGTCTGTGATATCCATGACTTCTTTCCTTTCTTGCTTGCCACTTTCAGTGAAGCCTGTCACCCACCACTTGCCTATCAGCCTACTTTTCTCAGTGCCTGACAGAAGACTGATAATCTTGATGCCAGTGATGTCATATCTTGATATTCCTAAAACTAAAGGCGTAGTCTTGTGCTCTCTGGAGTACTGTGTGCAAACATATTTCAATGTACATTGAAAGTTCTAAATAGTATCTTGAAAAATGAAATGAAAGATACATTATTGTTCGGTATTTACACAAAATTATTTCTGTATGTCTTAACCAGAACTAAATTTTAGAAATGTAAGGACAAATGTTTGATTTTCTACTATTCAGAATGTATATTCATTTCTGGTTCTCCTAATGACATCTAGAAATGAAATCTCTACAATCTCACAGTTAACAGATCTTTGGTTAACTGAGTATTTGAAAGTAATTAGTGACAACTCTCTGGATTTTAATTTAAGCTCACATTCTTTTAGTTGGTACGCTTTCAAAAACAGATCTTCAAGAACTTGATAGAAATGCTTCAAATATAATAAAGATCTAACCAAATCCCTCTTTGGTGTCTTCCTTAGAATAATCAAATCAAATCCTTAATATTTCCTCACGAGATTCTTAGGAGAATGTTCTCACTGATATGTCATTATTTGAAAACTGCAAAAAAGTAAAACAGATTCAAGTATCTAGATACCCTATATAGTTGCACCCTTTGTAGGTAAGTCTCTTAATAATCTGAATCTCTAAATAATCATGAGTTTTCTAATGGGTACAATATTTTAAGCATGAAAAAAATACTTTTATTTGTATGCTTGTATATTTGTATACAAAGTATACTTGTATATTTATTTTGTCCAGCATATATATATGTGTGTGTGTATGTGTGTGTATATATATATATGGCAAAATATTATACATAAGGACCTTTACAATTTCCTTCCTAGTCAGTTGCTCTAAAATGGAGTTCCTTTGTCTTTCCAAATGCTTAAGTATCTTCTTAATCCATACTTAATTGCTGAAATATGCAAGAACAACTTGGATTCCATTGTTAAATTCATCACATGGTGCAATGACTCACTAATAATCACAGTATTTTCTCTATTCCTTTTTAGAACTGTTTTGAACTAATGCTTGTCTTATTTTTAATCCTGTATTAATCCATTTAAGACTTTGTAGCTGAAATCCAATTTTGATGTGTATGATAGTAACACTTTTCCACACGTTTACCTAATCTACAACAAGAAACATGGTACATCATCCAATTACATGTTCTATTGTCTTGTTAGACACTATATATCATCTGCTTATTTCATCAAGTTTATTCTCATTATGTACTTAAAATTATTTTTAGTGCCAATCAACCTATCCTGAATTGCAATTGCGTGCCCTTCAGTCTCACCAAGCACTGTATGGCACTTCAGTTACAAATTAGACAATTTCTTCTCTATAATTTTGGTTAAGTTCATATGTGCACCAATTCTGAGTTTTCTGAATACTCATAAATTAATTTTGCACTTCACTCTATATATCCAGTTTAAAAGTTATATTGAATAATCTAAATGCATAAAGTTATCATTTGCTGATAAATGTCACAGAAATTATATTTATCTACATAAACAAAATCAGTTTGAAAGCAGAAAAGACTCATTTTGCAAACTCTGACTTCTAGAACTCCAATCAATTAAAATTATATCATTGCAGTTTTTCATATCCAACTGTGTTCACCTGACGTTCTCCCAACTGGTGCATTATTATGGAAGCACTTTAGCAGTGAATGTTCAAACGGTCTAAATTTTTGCTACTATGTGGCTTAACAACAACTCTAACATTTCTAACTCTAACATAGGTCACTGTTACACTTGTATAATTGGTATACTTGCAAAATGCCTGTGCTGTTACTTGAGCAAAGACTGCATGTAACTTAGATTAACTAGATTTGCCTCCAGGATAGTGACTCTTCCCTCACATTCAGGGTCTCTATATTATCAGTACATCAAAGTGGCTGGGATTATCACAACTGTTTCATCTGTAGCAGAAGAAATTTTCCTATTATCTTAAGAAATATTTCAGAGCTTGATTGTCTTTCAGTTCTTCTATCACCCAGTACTATTGTTCTCTCCTTTACTTAATTATCTCTGCCTCTAACATCTTGGATCTTATTCTGTTTGAACTGGAGTCACCAGTGAGAACAATAACCTATGGAAGTCATCACATAGACATCCCAGAAATATTTCTCAAGAATTAAAAAAAAACAAAAGGAAAATTCATTCTTGAGGGGTTATGTATTTTATAGCAGAAAATTAAAAATCAATTTTTTTAAATTATAATCTAATTTTTTTCTGAGAAGATGAACATAGTAAAAAAATCACTTTTATATATATGTCCCTGCTACTGACATAATTCCATCTCAAATTTGGGGAAGGGGAAATTGTTAGTGTCCTGATTTGGAGGCCTAAAACTCGAGTTAACAAAACTAAAGTTCCAAACACATAAGAATACATAAACATGAGCAGATTGATGCTAAATCATGTGGCCTGAACATTTGTTTATTTCACAACCTAAAAATCAGTTAGAAGATTGTTAAGACACTAGCATCACTTGAGAAAAATAAAAAAATATTATGAACCACCATTACAATGGAAATAGGAGATTCTGTAGATGCATTAGTTAAAGAGGCAGTATGTGCATCAAGCTATTATAAAGTTAATTATGTAAAGGATTAATTTTTAAGGCCATTTCCTACCAGTTTCACCTGAAATTTCCAAAAAAATTAATGGTTATTGATTTTTCATAGAGAGATTGTGAGCAAGGAGTCAGAGCATCCAAAGCAGGCTCTGTGCTGACAGCAGCGAGCTTGATGTGGGGCTTAAACTCACAAACCATGAAATCATAACCCGAGCCAAAGTCGGATGCTCAACTGACTAAGCTACCCAGGCATCCCTAATTTCATCTGAAACTAACAACAGACTATAAGCACTGTGGAGTTCCTCAAAAAATTACAAATAGAACTACCATATAATCTAGAAATCCCACTTTTGGGTATATATTAAAAGGGAATTAAAATAAGATATCAAAGATCTATCTGCACTCCCATATTCACTGCAGTCATTATTCACAATAGCCAAGACAAACAACCTGAGTGTCCATCAATGGATGAATGCATAAGGAAGATGTAATATACATATACAACGGGGTATTTTTCAGGCATGAGAAAAAAGGAAATCTTGACATTTGCAAAAACAGGGAAAGACCTTGAGGGCATAACGCTAAACGAAGTAAGGTGGTCAGAGAAACACAAAGACTACAATGGTATCCATTATCTGTGGGATCTAAAATAAAGGCCAAACTCTTAGAAACAACAGAAAAGTAGTTGTAGGGACTGGGGGCCAGACATGGGAAATAGAAGTTGGTAAATTGCACAAACTTCCACCTAAATATGAACAAGTTCTGAGGATCTAGTGTAAAACATGACAGCTACAGCTGATAACCCTATATCATATAATTGAAATTTGCTAAGAGAGTAGAACCTGCATGTTCTCAACAACAACAACAACAAAAGTGAGGTGGTGGATGTTAATTAACTGGATGGGGTGAATCCTTCCACAATGTACATGTATATCAAATCCCCACAAAGTACATTTTAAATATATTTCAATTTTATTTGTCAATTATATTTCAAAAAGCTGATATTTTTAAAGAAGAAAAAAACATAATGTTGACTGACCATGCTTGAGATCAGAAAGAAGGATATGACTAGGACACTGTCCTTGTCCTCAAATGAGTTTATTTTTAAAACTAAAAATAAATCAGATCCCATTATGGTAAAAGCCAAAGTGATAGCTTCTGTCTTTATTCTGAAGGTGTTCAAAAATAATCTCCAAAATAAATTCACTCATCAGCAAATATTTATTGAGTGCCTATATATGTCAGAAATTATTTAGATGCTGAGGAAATAGTAGTAAAGAAAACAAAACCTCTACCTTGCATTTTGTTGAAGACAAGTTATTTTTTTTAAATATAGCCCAAAGTATCATGAAGAAAATCAAGGTTAGAGATACAGAGTGTGCTAGATTGGTGCAGGATGGAGGAGGGTACTTTCTGTTTTATATGAAGTGTCCAGGAAAAGCCTATCAGAGAAGGTAACTTTGAGAAAAGAACTAGCGGAAATGAAGTACTTAGACATGTGGGCACTTTGGCAAAAAGTTAGGTCAATGATGTTGAAATAAAAATATCTTGGTATGTTGTTTTCAAGAAAAAGCAAGGGAGTCAGTGCTCCAGAGAGAGTAAGAGTAGATGTCAAATAATAAATGCCTTTTTGAGTTATATTCTGTATGAAATAGGAATTTATCGGAGTGCTTGGATCTAGGGAATGACCTAATCTGAAGTCTGAATTTTCAGAGAATCTCTGTGACTGCTGTAAATCGAAGAGACTGTAGGACAAAACTAGCAGAAGCAGAGAGTGCAGTGTTATCAGTTTGAGTCCAATGAGATTGAAGGGATACAGTAATTTGAACATCGTAAATTTAGTGTAAAAATTACCTATGAATCAATGTTAGAAGAATAAATATGAGTTAAAGAAAAGTCTAAGGGGTAAGGGCTAAGGGAGCAGACCTAAGGAAGAACAAACTTAGAAGGATGGCCCCCTCCACTCAAATGGAAGTTGCACCTCATAGAAGAAGAGTGGTTGTAGCCTGTTGTATAGTCAAGAAGTTCATTGGAACTTAGGAACAGGACTGGTTCATATAGTCACTGGAAAAGCAAGTGACTTCTGGGGCACAAGTAAATTAGGGCTGGTGGGCAGGTATGCAAAGGGAGTCTGAGAACAGTTGTAGGTATGGGGTCTGGAACATGTAGTCTGCATATTGGAAGGGCAGCAGGAAGACCGTCAATACAGAAAACAGCATCCTAGGCACATGGCAGGGAACCCACACCATTGGCAAAGCATGTGACAGCAGTATTTTGCAAAAATACAACATATGAGAGTGGAGGATGAGAGGAGGAAGCTGGTTTTCTTCTATAGGATCCTTCTAACATCCTCTACTGACACAGCTTAATCTAATGCTCACTATAAAGGAGAAGTGCAAAAAAAAAAAAGAAAAAATCCAGTGTATTATCACAGATTAGGTACTAAAGAGTGGATTTGGAGCTGAGATATAATACATTTATAACTGTTTCAAGCACATGGGGTAACTAAAATAATTTCAGGGAAGAACAGATGTTGGCAAGGACCATGATGATAACAATGCCAGTGACATGAGACAGTTTGATATGTGTATATTTTGAAAGTAGTGCTAACTGATTTGCTGATGTAGGGTGCAATCAAAAAAAAAAAAGGAAGTATATTTGATTTGATCAACTGGAATGAGTTTATTTTACAGTGTAGAGATGGTTATAGAAGAATAGGCTTGGGGAGACATGTTTGGACATGTTGGATGTGAGAGGCTTAATAGACGTACAGATCAAGATACTGAACAGGCAGTTGCAGAAAGGTTGGTAGGTTGGCAACAGGTTTGAACTGGATATGAAAATATGCATATCAGCAGAAACAAAAGATTCAAGGCCACAAGAGAATGACATAATAAAAGGTCATGTGTAAGTAAAAAAGAGAGTAGATACCAAGACTTAGCCTGGAAACAGTCAAATTTTAGAAGGTGAGATGAATTAAAAGAGAAATGTGGCAGGACTGCGCAGCAGCACTCAAGATGAACTGTCTTAAATTTAAAATGAAATAAAAAGTCAAAACAGTACCGTGTTCTCTCTGGCCACATTCAGCTGTCCAGATGCAGATGCAGAAACAGATTTGATGTAAGAGTAATATTAATCAGACAAAATGATAGTATTTGCATACTAAGTGAAGTGATGTCAGAGATTGTAAATTGGAACCATGATTCCAACAGAGTAGCATTGCCTAGTTTAAAGTGTCTGTCTTTAGCATTACTGTTTCCACTCATCTTCTAAAGAAAATGATTTAGATTTCTCATTCTTCCTTTACCCTTATCAGTTAACAAAGAAATACAGGGTCCCCTTTTCTCTTAGATATAATTACTGTTCACAACTTCAAAAACATGGAAAATACTATTTGTAGAAATGAGTATACACTTAAATTAGATCAATTATACTTTGTCAACAGTGGAGAAAGATCTGGAAACATGGCTCTAATTTCTCACACTTTGAAATAATATGGTGCTCTCTGTTTGCCATACCCACACCTCACTCCCCCCACACCCCCAACACACAGTTAATGCATTATCTTTCTCTGCACTCAGAGTTGTCTTCTGTAGACTGTATCACTTAGTTCTTTTGCCCTCATTAATAAAATTGGAATTAGTTAATATTTTTAAGCTACCTGTTATGTATGAATACCAATAAGCTTAGGGTTAGGACAATTGAGGCTAGCTAAGAAATTATAACTGATGTGTCATTTTAAAATCTATAAATTAGACCTAGGTATTGGACATCTAGTAAGCACAGTGGAACAGAATAGGTATTTTCAAATATGATTGAACTGTAATTTTTGCCAATAAATAACACAAAATATAGTGGTTGAAATGCAACTGAAAATGTTAAAAGCCAATACAAAGTAAAGCATAAGACATTTTATACTCAAGAATTAAAAATAAGCTCAGAGAAAAAGCTTAGCAATTATAAAATAACAAGGTCAATATGGATAGCATGGAAATGATAGGATTATATTAGTCTATTAAAGAATTCAGACAATTTCAGTAGTTAAAAAAAAGATTAAGCAGTTTTGAGGAAGAGGAACCACGCTTACAAAAGGCATAGATCTTGCAAATTATGTATTTACTGATTAATGAGTATTCTAAATCAATTTAAGTTTGAAAATGAGAGACTGTTTTGGAATATGGGCTTATGAATAAACTTGAGCGAGAAGTAAAGGAATGCATTTAAAAAGAGTTTGGAAAATTAGTTTGGGGCTAGAAGTTAAAGAACCATACAGAGACACTTCATTTTCTGTGGATTTTAGCACAGGACAGGCTTGATACAAATAAGAGAAAGATAAAGATTATTGGAAAGCTTTTGAAATATTTCAAGAAACACATATTGAGGTCTGGTCCCTGATACAAAGCAGTGAAAATGGACATTTAAGAAAGAGTTGAGAATCTATATTGATTTATCACTGAGCATAGGAGAAGAGAGAAAAGAGAAATGGAAGGTTTTCTTAAATTTCTAGTTGATGAAACTGAAGAATTCTTTTTATAGAACTCTTATTAAATACACTTATGAATCTTTACATTATTTCCCACAATTGTAGCTAATTAAATACTTCTGGTTTTCTTTTTCTGCTTTTATTTCTCTTCTACTGTAAGATACCAAGCTTCTTGACAGAATGGACCTTATTTCTGAGGATTTCTGCTTCATTCCAAGCAATTAAACCAGCAACTGGCATGCACAACTTACCTCACAAATATGTATTTGTTAAATGAATGAATGAATGGAAATGAAACTAATGAGTATACATCTGAGAAGGACAAGATTTTGTGGATAACCTTAGGAATTTTGGTATTTAATACACATAATTTAAAATATTATTGGATCATTCATACAGAGATGTGCCCATATGTTTTCTTGTATTCATTGATTATTTAACAAAATATTATTCATCATTTAAAATTTGCCAAACACTGCTTTAGACACTGGAGATAAAAATTGTGAATAAAAGAAACCTCAAAAATTCCTATCATTATGGAATTTACATTCTAATGATTCTATCTTCTAAATTATTTTCCCTTTTACTTTATAATAGTGTACAAAGTAAATTTTAATTTATTTCAAGACTTTTCAAAAAAAATCTTATCTTGCTTTAACTACTGCTCCATTTCTCTTTATTCACTTATGGAAAGCTCAAAGGCATTTTCTATAGGCTCTCTACAAGAGTTAGCTACTGCTGCATAACAAACTAGACTATTGCTTAGTGTCATAAGAGAGAATTTGTTTTTATCATAAGCCTACCGTCATCTGGGCATTTTTGCTGATCTTCATTGGACTTATTCATGCCTCTTCAGTAAGTTAATAAACCTGGCATATCCAGAATGGCCTTATTTGCACAGGGTACTTGAATAATAAGCTAAAGTGTGCCATACCTCTTGAGATGTATCGTCAAAAGCAGCACAGTGGTGGAGTGCCTGGGTGGCTCAGTCGGTTAAGTGACTGACTCTTGGTTTTGGCTCAGGTCATGATCTCATGGTTTTGTGAGTTTGAGCCCCACATCCAGCTCTGCACTGGCAGCAAGGAGCCTACTTGGGATTCTTGCTCCCCCTCTTTCTGCTCCTTCACCACTTGTACTCTCTCTGTCTCTCTCAAATAAATAAAACTTTTTTAAAAATGGCACAATGTCACTTTTTGCCACATTCTGTTGGTCAAAACAAACCCAGAATTAAGGAGTAGAAAAGTTTCCACATTGTTATGGAAGGACCTGAAAAAATTACATTTCAAAGAAACATGGATTTAGGGAATAGAATATTGTAGTATTTTTCAAAAAAAAATCTGCCATATCCTTTTATTCTGCCGAGAGTAAGATATCACACACTATGGGTTAAGGAAAAGGTTTTATTGAGGAAAGGGAAACTTACAAGACTGAGTTCACAAAAGAAAGGAAGGCAATCTTTTATCATGCACCCATCATTCCATAGAGCCGTGCTGGAACATGGCTCAGTTTTCTTGTCAACAGGGTAGATCTGTGTTTCAGTGGATAAACATTATCTTCTCTATTTTATCTTTTGACTTAAGAAAGTTGCCTTATTTGTGGGGAAATAGACAACTATGGTTCAATTGAATTTGAATTTAATTATTTGTGGAATTCTACTTGGTACTCACTGGATGATAAAGTCCCCTATTGGGGAAAGTACTGACCTTCTTTTACTACAGCAGGAAACCCTGAATGAGTACAGAATATCATTGTGGGAAATCCTATGCCTTGAATCACAGTCCTCCCATTATTTCTTAGCTGAACTCATTCATGCCCACGTAATGGTCAAATCATCACTAACTTTCCCAATACCAACTCCCATGGTCCATTCTTAATCTTCCTTTTACTTGAACTATCAGTATTATTTGATACAACAGACCAATCATTTCTCCATTAAGAAAAAAAAAACACAAAACTTTACTCACATTTTAAGTCACTGCTTTCTCCTGGTTTCCCTCCTTACTAACTGGGTGCCCTTTTCTAAGTTTCAGATTTTCAGTTCAAATTCTGTAAACGTTGAAGAGAACTGGGATCCCTCATTCAGTACATGGATGCTTTGTTTACTATTTAGTCCCACTGTCTTTATAGTCATAAATTCTCAAGGCTTTAAATACCTTCTATACTCTGACATCTATCACATTTGTATCTCTAGACTTGATTCTCATCCAGACAAATATTAAACTGCCTTTTGAAATATTTACATGGCTATAAAGTAGGCATCTCCAACTTAAATTCTTCAAAACAAAACTCCAAATGTTTCCCAAAATGTGTTTTCTTTCCCATCTTGATAAATAGCAGCCCCACTTATACCAGTTCCCTGGAGGAAAAAAAACCTGACTCTCACTCAAAACACATACTCAACAAATCAGCAAATTCGACTTGTTTGACCTTCAAAATGTACCTTGAAACCATTATTTTTAACCATTTGCATATCAACAGGCTGGGCCAGGCCATCCTTGCCTTTTGCCTGAGTTATTGCCATCAACTTTTATTTTCTCTCCTTGCTTTGTTTTTTGTCTCCTTGAGACAAACCTATAGAAAGACTACAATCAGATCATGCTACTCACCCTTCTGCTCAAAATGAGATCTCACTCAGAGAAAGAGTCAACATTCTTACAGTATATTTCTACCTAATATCTCCCTCTCAGCATTCACTCCTCTCCACCTTGATGACTGTATTTCACTTGCATTAGCCTTCTTGTTTTTGTTTTTTTTTTTAAACAGGATTATTCCAAACATATCTTCACCTCAGGAACTTTACATGCCTTATTCCCTCTTCTAGAAATGTTCTGTCTCTAGATATTCACATGTTTCATACCTTTCAAGCTTTGTAATTTTTTCAGCAACTTTTCATACAAACTAGAAATCCTCCTCCCTAATTCCAAGTGCTCTCTGTCTTACATTGCTTTATTTTTCTTCAAACCTCTTATCTCCATATAATATGTGTACTTTTTCATTTGCTTATTTTTTGTGTCATTTTTTTAGACTTAACTCTTTGTGGACAGGATTATAGATTATTTTGTTCATTACAATATCACACATTACCTGACACATAGTAGATACCTCAAGAAATAGTTTTTCAAGGAATGAATTGCCAAAGAATAATGTAAGACCTTGTTTGAAAAGTATATTACACTCCTATCCAAGAAAAAGTTTTCCTTTACATTTTTACTTTCATGCATTTGTTTGTTTACTTTGGGGTTATATACTTAATGGCTTGCTCTGCTCTAACACTGACTTTTCAACCTTGTAATTTCAACCTTGAAATTCCAACTGATATCTCTACCTACTTGTGTCTCTAACTGAATTCTTCACCTTCTATTTCAAGGAGCTATGGAATCTATTTTTATGTTAATATCATCATTCTCACATTTTAAAATATTATTTACCCTAATCTTACTGTAATATTTATGTGACTTTCTTTCAATTTATACTGAAAATTTCATAAGGGCAATGCATATCAAATTCCTTTTGGTTTGCTTCAGAATTCTCAGCATATTGACTTACAGAGAGAATATACTCAATAAATATTTATGGAACACACAGTATTATAGATAAATTATGAATTCCTACTATAGATAGTTTATCTGGTTTTTGTATATACATCATTACAGAAACTAAGCTAACAAAGTACTATATTTCAAGGGAACCAATGAATTTATAAATATACCAGAAAGATTGGAAGAGATAAAATATCTCAAATACTTGACTAAGTAAAGTCATGTTAATGACTTTAATTCTGTATAACGATGAACTCTGGCCAAAAATGCTATATAGTCTCTTATGTCTTGACTAGACAAATAGGTGGACTGGTTTTACTCAGACCAGAGTCAGCTCATTTGGAACTGACAGTGGTATGGCAGCCTCTTTCAAAAATTCTCTCAGTCCATAGTAATATTCAACTAAACTACTGCAACTCTAGTGGTGCAAAGTTCAAGCAGAGTCGGACAGCCTTTTGGAGTCCAGCTCATGAACATCAGAGTTAAAGAAAATGACCCTCACCCACTGTCCCATACCTGTAATGAAGCTGCCCTGGACTTTGACCTCAGGTGTCCTTATTGAGGGACAGATCTGAAAGCAGAGGTTCCTCTAAAGCTGACTTTGTTCTCCAGACTCTTATTAGAAAGAGAAAGCATGCCAAAATTTAGCCACAAATTTTAGGTGCCAATTTTCTTTACAGAATAGTGGAAGTTCCACTGAATGATAGTGTAAGCCAATCAGCAAATTTTAACCTAATCAACACATAGCTATCTGCATCCTCTTTAGGAGTAGAATGAGTCTAGAGTAATAGAAACGGTGACTTTCTATTAATATCCATTATCAAATTGAGTTGTTCTCATCTTAGACTTCCTGGGAATAAATTATAGTTTCATTACTTTCTTCATACACATTATTTTACTTATTTCTCATTACAAACCTATGGAATAGGTATTCTTATAATTATGTGTTTATTTTTTCAGAATCATGTACATGGTAAGTGCTGTAGCCAGTGCTCCATCCCATGTCTGACAAGCTGCAGTTTTTGCTGCCAACCACTACTGCATATGTTGGGAGGAGTACTTGAAATACTGAAGCCAATTATTTCTTTAGTCAACAAATATTTTCTAATACTCAAGGTATTTCACCCAGTATGCCAGATCTACATATAAAATGTTGTTCTTGAGCTCTGAAAGTTTGCAATCTATTAAAGAAGATATGTGACTCTTCCTTTTTTTTAATGACTGCTTTCCTCTAACACATTTAAATATTTGAAAACAATTTGTTCTCCTGAGTGGTTTACTATTCCTTTCCCCAATCTACAAATTTGATTACCCTGTGGATTTACTTGGCAAGTTATGTTTTTCACAGATGGCGTAGCTGCTTTCAAATTATCACAAATTCTTATTTGAGTAGTTCAAATGAATGAGGTATTATTTTAATGTGAAGAGTTGGATTTGGAGCTTAGAAGAAAAATGTGTGTGTAAATGTGCATAAATGTATGTTACTAAGTAATTTAATATGGTCTCATAAATTCAATCTTAAGTTATACATTGAAGATTTCCAAATATTATTAAAACTTCCTGCCACTTAGATTCTAATTATGTTTCTAGATATACACATTGGTATAGATGTCCTACAATACTAAATTTCAGCAGGTCTTAAATTATTTTTTTTCCTTTTCATGCACACTTCTCTTGGACTTTTCTATTTCTGCCATACTTCTTCCTGACATTAAAATCAAACATACATTCATCCAAATCAATCTTTCACTTCTTACCTGATTTTACATACAACCAGTCAAACCTTGCCTCCTCTTGGACTCCCTTGCTCTATTCCTATGCCAACACTTCACAGTCCCATCTTGTCCAATGCCAAAAATGAGCCCTTCTAAAATAATATCACATTATCAATTCCTTGCTTAAGTGTTTCAGTGACACCCTGTTGCTTATGTTAAAAAGTATAAATTCTCAATAGATTACTGATGTTCCTTCCTGTCTCCCTTTCTCTGTTTTAGAAACACACAATCCTATCCTCCTGGATATAACCCACCCTACAACTAAATAAATGACTTCCATTTCTTTTAACATCTTTTTGGCTTCATCAATTCTAACTAATGATATTTGTCTACTTATGATATTGTCTCTGACTCTCAAAATCTCACTCATCCTTCAAAGCCCAACCCAAATAGTGTGAAATATAAAGGTATGAACTCACTTTTCCTAGAACCCCACAGTATTTAGTGGTGATAGCACTCTTGTACGATGAAACATTTGCCTTATAGTAATTTCTGAACACATCTCCATTATTTTACTGTAAGTTCCTTATAAAATATCCTTATCCATATACTTTTATATCCTTCCCAGTGCCCAGCTGAGAAAATTACATCTAGTAGGTATAATCCTTAATAAATATACAAATAAAAATGCATCATAGGGGTGCCTGGGTGACTCAGTCAGTCAAGTATCCACCTCTTGATTTCAGCTCACGTCATGTTCTCATGGTCACAAGATTGAGCCCAGTGTGTGGCTCCATGTTTAGCTTGGGATTCTCTCTCTATCTCTACCCCTTCTCTCTCTCCCCTCCACCCTCTCTCTCTCTCTCCCCCTTTCAAAATAAATATTTAAAAATATATAAACATTGTATACAATGGTGATGGTGGTTGAAATGTAACTTCTTTGTTGAGAAATGAACTCCAGCTCTGCTGATCCAACACTAAATTATGTCAAGCAATGAGTCTTGCAAAATGATTCTTAATGAGGATTGGCCTGCAGTAAAGTTCTACATGAAACTGTTAATGACCTCTCATGTGTGCATATTAGAGGAAAAAATGATTCGAATAACTTCACCACCACATGACATTTGGAGTGGAAAAGTAAGCCATAATGTTTACACTCTCTCAAGAAAAAAAAAATTGAGAAAAGCTCTTATCTTCACAAAAACAGCAGTCTGTGAGGGAAGCAGTAGGCAAGAATGAAAGCTGCCCAGCAACCTATTGGGCTGATAGGAGCCTAGGTTCCAATCACCTAATGTGATTAGAAGGAGACTATTTCTCCAAAGCCTTGGGTGAGAGCTAGTATCCAAAAGATGATACATCAAAAAGGAAAAAAATAAATTTTTTATTAGTCAATGGCACTAGTCATATTCTGAAAACTAAATCTCTTTCCCTAATTTCTGCATCATTAATGGAGAATCGCAGATTAAAAAAAGATATTGTATGCTTTAATGAAATATCTGATGGGTGTACAAATAGACAGTGACATAAACCCCAATGATTAGACACCAAAATCAATAAACTAAGGCAAAGCAGGAAGATGACTCATTATGACCAAGCATACACCCAACACTCAAAATTATAATGCAACACACACTGTCAAATAGGAAATAAGTATTGGCTAATATTTGACACCTTTTTTCAGGACCTGTATTAGTTTGTCCTTTTTATCAGGGGAGAGGTGTTTGGTTTGATTTCTCCTTCAAAGTCCTTCTAAAATTTGCCATAAAAATGTGTTTAGTAAGGTATTGGCCTTGAGAGGGGATCATGGGCATAAATGCAATTGCCTATTTCAAAGAGAAAGAAAGTGTATGTTGGAGCTCTCTGATAGGAGGGTCTAGTCATGTAGCTTTGTGGACTTAGTTTCATTTTCTGTAAAAATAATAAAATTAGTAAAATGTGTTCTACTTCATAAAATATATGAAGGATTAGTATGGATTGAATTAGCAATGTCACTGGTGGTGATAGGAAACAATCAGGGAAGGGGGAAAATGATGGTCTTTCTACCTGCTGGGTATACAGTTAGCATGAGGGTTTGACTTGAAGAAGTAAAAGCTAGGGATCACCAAGAACAATGTACTGACTGTGCTACAGAATTCCTTAGTAATTCCTGTCATGCATCTAGTTCTTCCTTCTCAAAAGTCAAGTTTAATTAAAGGGTACATAGGAAAAAGCTGTGCTATAGGGGAAAACTATGCATTGTTTAGATATCAGAGGATACCGCTCAGGACTGTCTGACCACGATCTTATGGAAACTATTTTTTCAGTATTTATTGAGAAATAATTGATATACATCACTGCATAAGTTAAAGGCAGACAACTTAATGGCTTGTTTTATGTACTGTGAAATTATTACAATAGGTTCAGCTAACATTCATTGTCTCATATAGATAACAATAAAAAGAAAAAAGAAAAGAAAAATAAGTTCTCCTTGTGATGAAAACTTTTAGGATATACTCTCTCAACATTTTTCTTGTACATCATATAAAAATGTTAACTCCAGTCTTCATGTGCACATTCATCCGAGTACTTACTTATCTTATACCTCCCTCCCTTCAATTCCTCCCCTCTTCCACACATACTCTGTTCCTGATAGGCACAAGTCTGATCTCTTTTTCAATGAGGTTTTTTGTTGTTCACTTGTTTTTAGATTCTACATATGAAAGCATACATTATTTGTCTTTCTTTGACTTTTTTTTTACTTAATGTAATGATACGGTAAGGTCCATCCATGCTGTCAGAAATGGCAGGATTTCCTTGTTTGTTTCTATGGCTGAATAAAATTCCATTGTGTGTGTGTGTGTGTGTGTGTACACTCATATACACACATACATATATACATACATACATATATATATACATATATATATATATATTCATTCATTTATTCACCAGTGGACACTTAGGTTCTTTCTATGTCTTGGCTGTTGTAAATAAAACTGCTATGAACATGACGGTGCAGATATCTTACAAGTTAGTGTTTTCATTTCCTTTGGATTTATTTCCAGAAGTGGACTTGCTGCGTCATGTAGTAGCTTAATTTTTAATTTTTTGAGACTCTTCAAATACTGTTTTCCATAGTGGTTGTACCAATTTACATCCCTACTAACAATGCAAAAGCGTTCCCTTTTCTCCACATCTATGCAAGCATTTATCACTTATTTTTTGATGATTCTAATAGGTGTGAAGAAATATCTCATTGTGGTTTTAATTTTTTTAAATTTCATTTCCCTAAAGACTAGTGACATTGAGCATCTATTCACGTACCTGTGGGCCTTCTGCATATCTGCTTTAGAGAAATGTCTATATAGGTCATTTGCCCATTTCTTTTTTTTTTTTTATTTTTTTTTTATTTTTAGGAGAGAGAGAGAGACAGTGTGAGCAGGGGAGGGTCAGAGAGAGAGGGAGTCACAGACTGAAACAGGCTCCAGGCTCTGAGCTGGCAGTCAGCACAGAGCCCGACGCGGGGCTCGAACCCACGAACCGCGAGATCATGACCTAAGCGAAAGTCGGATGCCTAACCGACCAAGCCACCCAGGCGCCCCAGTCATTTGCCCATTTCTTAATTTGATTTCTGTTTTTGCTATTGAGTTGTAGAAGTTATTTATATGTTTTGGATATTAACCTCTTATCAGATGTATGGTTTGCAAATGCTTTTTCCCATTCCAGAGGTTGTCTTTTCACTTTGTTAATAGTTTCTTTTCTGGTGCAGAAGTTTTTTAGTTTGCTGTAGCCCTGCTGATGGTTTGTGTGGTAGCAATACAAGTGGATCCCCCTTCCTACTCACATCCTAAAAGTTTATAAAGAGGCCATAACTGGGTTTAGTCATGTATACAATTCAGATACTCTCAACAGCATGTCACTATCTCAAGATTCTGTCCTTAGAGTAGCCCCTGGAAGTGGGAAAGGTGTGAAGAACCCACATTCCAAAGTCCGGGCACTGTCAAGGCAGAGCCAACACAGGTTCAAACCCATGAACCATGAGATCATAACCTGAGCCTAAACCAAATGTCAGACAGTTAATCAACTGAGTCACCCAGGTACCCCACTGGTGATATTTTGATAGGGATTGCATTAAATGTGTAAATTGCTTTGGCTAGTATAGAAATTTTAACGATATTTGTTCTTCCAACATATGAGGGTGTAATATTTTTCCATTTGTGTCATCTTAAATTTCTTTCATAAGCTTTATATAGTTTTCAGTGTATAGATCTTTTACCTTTTGGGTTAAGAAAAAGGATCTTATGGCTTTTGGTACAGTTGTAAATAGGATTAGTTCCATGATTTCTCTTTCTGTTTCTTCATTGTTAGTGTGTAGAAATGAAACAAATTTCTGTAGTTTGATTTTATATTCTGCAACTGCTGAATTCGTGTATGAGTTCTAGTAATTTTGTTGTAGTCTTTTGGGTTTTCCTCATAGAATATCCTTTCATCTGCAAATAGTGAAAGTTTGACTTCTTCCTTGCCAGTGTAGATGCCTTTTATTTCTTTTTGTTGTCTGACTGCTATGGCTAGAACTTCTATTACTATGTTAAATAGCAATGGTGAGAGTGGACACCCCTTTCTTTTTCTGACTGCAGAGGTAAAGCTCTCAGTTTTTCCCCATTGAGGATGATATTAACTGTGAGTCTTATATATATGGCCTTTATGATGGTGAGGTATATTCCCTCTATCCTTACTTTGCTGAGGGCTTTTATCAAGAATGGATGCTGTATTTTGCCAAATGCTTTTTCTTCTTCTATTAAGATCATATGGTTCTTATCCTTTCTTTTATTAATGTAGTGTATTACATGGATTTGCAAATATTGAAATTTATTCCTGCATCTCAGGAATAAATCCCTTTTGATTGTGGTGAATAATTCTTTTAATGTACTGTTGGATTCAATTTGCTAGTATCTTCTTGAGCATTTTCGTACCCATGTACATTAGTGATATTTGCCTCTAATTCTTTTTAGTGGTGTTTTTGTCTGGTTTTAGAATCAAGGTAATGCTGGCCTCATAAAATGAATTTTGAATCTTTCCTTCCATTTAGTTTTATTTTTTTGGAACAGCTTCATAAGAATAGGAATTAACTCTTCTTTAAACATCTGGTAGAATTCCCCTGGGAAATCATCTGGCCCTGAACTTTTGATTATTGGGAGATTTTTGATGACTGATTCAATTTCCTTGCTGATTATGGGTCTCCTCAAATTTTCTATTTCTTCCTGTTTCAGTTTTGGTAGTTTATATATTTCTAGGAATTTATCAATTTCCTCCAGATTACCCAATCTGTTGGAATATATTTTTTCATAATATTTTCTTATAATTTGTATTTTTACTGTTAGCTGAGATCTCTCCTCTTTCATTTGTGATTTTATTTATTTATTTGGGTCCTTTATTTCTTTCTGGGAAGTCTGGCTATGGATCTATGAATGTTATTAATTCTTTCAAATAACATCCTCTTAGTTTTGTTGATCTGTTCTACTATTTTTTGTTTGTTTCTATATCGTTTATTTTTGCTCTAATCTTTATTATTTCCCTTCATTTGCCACTGTTACACTTTATTTGATGTTCCTTTTCTAACTCCTTTAGGTATAAGGTTAGGTTGTGTATTTGAGACTTTTCATGCTTGTTTAGTTCTGTGTTGTTATGAATACAAATTCATTCTCTCTTGTGACCAGCTTTGTTGTGTGCCAAAGTTTCTGGATTGTCATGTTTTCATTTTAATTTGCTTCCGTGTGTTTTAAATTTCTTATTTAATTTCCTGGTTAACCCACTTATTCTGCAGATATTCTTTAATCTCCATATATTGGTGGTCTTTCCAAATTTTTCTTCTGACTGACTTCAAGTTTCATAGTGTTGTGGTCAGAAATTATGCATGGTATGATCTCAATCTTTTTGTATTTGTTGAGTCCTGATTTGTGACTGAGTATAAAATCTATTCTGGAGAATGTTCTATATGAACTTGAAAAGAATGTGTAGCCTGTTGATTTAAGATAAAATGTTCCGCATATATCTGCTAAGTCCATCTGGTCCAGTATATCATTCAAAGCCATTGTTTCCTCTCTGATTTTGAACTTAGATGATCTACCCATTGCTGTGAATGGGATGTTACAGTTCCCTACTATTATTGTACTATTATCATTGAGATTCTTTGTATTTAATTGATTTATATATTTGGCTCTCTTAAAGTTGGGGACATAAATATTTATAATGGTTAGATCTTCTTGTTGTATAGATCCCTTTATTATGACACAGTGATTTTCTTCATCTCTTGTCACACGCCTTAGTTTAAAATCTAGTTTGTTTGATATTAGTATGGCTACTTCAGCTTTCTTTTGACCTCCATAGTATAATAGATGGCTGTGTGTCACGTTCAAGCTGGAGATGTCTTTATGTCTAAAATGAGTCTTTCTAGGGCAGCATATAAATGGATCTTGTTTTTTTAATCCATTCTGATACCCTATGTCTTTTGATTGGAGCATTTAGTTCATTTACATTCAGGGTGATTATTAATAGGTATTAATTAGTGCTATTGTATTATTTGCAAAGTCAGTGTTTCTGGAGATTTTCTCTGTTCCTTTCTAGTCTTTGTTGTTTTTGGTCTTTTTTTCCTGCCCAAAGAGTCCCTTTTAATATTTCTTGCAGAGCTGCTTTAGTGATCATGAACTCCTTTAGTTTTTTCTGGGAAATGCTTTATCTCTCTTGTTTTCCAGTGTTGCTGGATAAAGTATTCTTGGCTGCCTATTTTTCCCATTAAGCATGTTGAATATATCATGCCACTCCTTTCTGGCCTGCCAGGTTTATGTGGTGAGATCTGTTGTTAACCTTATTTGTCTTCCTTGTAGGTTAAGGATTTCTTTTCCCTTGCTGCTTTCAGGATTCTTTCCTTATCTCTGTATTTTGCAATTTTTACTACAATATATCTTGGTGTTGGCTGGATTTTGTTTATTTTGATGTGATTTCTGTGTGCCTCATGGATATGGATGTCTGTTTCCTTCCTCAGAATAGGAATGCTTTCAGTTATAATTTGCTCAGATAAAGTTTCTGCTCCATTTTCCCTCTCTTCTTCTTCTGGGACTCTGATGATAAAATGTTATCATGCCTTATGAAGTCACTATGTTCCCTAAGTCTACATTCATTATCCAATATTTTCATTTTCCTCTTCTGAGCTTCATTATTTTCAATAATTTTATCTTCTGTATTACTTATTCATTCCTCTCCTTCTTTCATCTTTGTAATCATTACATCCAGACAGTTTTTCAACTAGGTAATTGCATTTTTTTTTTCTTTTTGGCCTGACTAGTTCTTAGGTCTTTCATCACCGTAATGTAGGACTCCCTGGTGTCTTCTATGCTTTTCTCAAGCCCAACTAGTGTCCTTATGATTGTTGTTTTAAATTCTGGTTCAGGCATATATTATTTATATCTCTTTTGACTAGATCCCTGACTGTGATCTCTTTTTGTTCTTTCCTTTGAGATGAATTCCTCCACGTTGGCATGTTGTTTAGATCTCTGTCTTCTCTGTGTTAGGAAAGCCTGTTATGCTTCTAACATGCTCCTGAGAGCAATGGCCATATTAATAAGAGGTCATATACTGTCCAGGGCCTGGTGCTTTAGGAAGTGTTTCTGGGGTATGCTGTCTACATTTTCCTGTTGTATATGACTGCTCTTTCCCTTAGGTCAGTCTTTTGTAGCATTTCTCCTTGCTTGAAATGGTGGGTATTTGGACCTTGTCCACTGTGTGGTGAGTTTTAACTAGGTGTACTTTAGTCTGCTTGCTAAAAGAGGTTAGATCTTATTTCTCCTAGAGCTGAAGTTTTGCAGCCCTGTTTGTATTGCTCTTCTGAGGGAAGGGCCCACTGCTCTTCTGATTCTCAGGCACACTTGCTATAGTTAAGAAGCACCTACAGAGCACAAGGAGGCAGGGTTTGTCATGAGCAGCTGGAGCCTCCACTGTTGGCACTGTGCTGCTCACTGAAGTCCCTCTGTGTTGATGGGTGGGGTAAAGATATCAGCCAGCTCTCTGATCCCCAGAAAGGGGAGATTATGCCCAGTGCTATTCAGAAAACCCTCACAGGAAACTGAACTCTCCCTTCATTTGTCCCAGACTTCCCTCAGATCCCTGCCTTCATCCTGTGTCCAAGCCACCTGACACCTGATGGCACATACTCCTGTGCTTTATCTCAGGCACACTGGTTGTGTTTCAAAACTCCAAATTTTAGGTACCCAGCACGGCATGGCCCCATTCTGTTCCTCTGGAGGAGGGTCTCACTGCACGGTGGCTGGTGAAGGTTTTTCCCAGAAGGGCGGTTGCATGAAGGCACAGGGGCTTGGAGTTTAAGGTAAAGTACAGCAAAACACCAGCGTCCAAGTTAGCGGTCCTCAGCAGGTGGTTCTGCTCATATGCTAATGAATGGGGCAGCTCAATGGCACCTAATGGCTCTTTTGTCCCTGAAAAGACAGTGCGACCTCTTCAAAATACACTCCAAGAAGGAGAACTGTCTCTTCCAGAGTCACCCAGGAGATCATCAGACCATGCTGTGTACTCCAGGGATATCTGCCCCTTTTCTCGAAAGGAGAACCTCTACACCTGGCAGGCTCCACCCAGTGATGACATGGACTCTGAGCTCTGCTGCTTATAAAAATGTGTGATTATCATCCCCTCTTATTTTCCCCATCAATGGTTTTTGGGAAGTGTTTTTTGGTGCAATGACATGTACTTTGTTTTCTCTGTACCTCCCTCCCTTCCTTCCTCTCTTTCTTTCTCTCCCCCTCTCTCTCCTTGATCAGGGCAGTACCACCTCTGCAGTACCAGTGATTTTCTGTCTGCAGATCCCATCTGTGCACCTCCTACCTTCCATGATGTGGCCTCTTCTGCCTCTAATTGTGCAGTTTGTTCTCTCAGTCCTCTGACTTCTGGGTGTTCAGAATGATTTGATACTTAGCTAGCTGTGTTTGAGGGTGAGGCAGGCATAGCGTCCTCCTACTACTCCAACATCTTAACTTCTCCTCCTCTGATTATTATATCATCTTAATGTGTTAACTTCTTTATCATTAGATAAGAACCTTCTTTGTCTCTCTTTTTATAATTTTTAGTTTAAGGTATATTTTGTCTGACATAAATATAGCTATTCCTCCTCCTCATTTGGCTACCATTTGCTTGAAGTGTCTTACATCCCTTTACTCTCGGCCTGTGTGTATCTTTAAGGCTAAACTGAATCTCTTTTAGGCAACTTATGGCTGGTTTTTTTAAAAAATCAATTCACCCATTCTATGTCTTTTAACTGGAGAATTTAAGCTATATATGTTTAAAGTAATTATTAATACATACAAACTTACTGCTGCCATTTTGTTAATTATTTTCTAATTATGTTGTAGATCCATTTCTTCTTATTCCTTATTCTGCTGTCTTTTCTGTGTGTGTTTTGATAACTTTTGGTACCAGTATTATTTCATATTTTTATCAGGTTCTTTTGTGTAATTACTACAGGATTTTCCCTTATGATTATAATGAGGCTTATATAAAATATCTTAAACTTAATACCCAATTTTATACTAACTACAAATTAACATTAATAGAAATTTACAAAACCTTTATACTTTTATTTTTCCTTCACTCACATTTTAGGTTATTGCTTTTACAATTTACTTTTTTTTTTTTTTGAGAAAAATATTGTGTAACTAATAACATAATATTGTAGTTACGGCTATCTTTCTCTCTTTTTTTTAACTTTTAAAGTAGGGTTTTAAGTGAATTATGTACCACCATTACTATATTGCAGAATCTATGATTATATATTTATCATTAACAGTGTGATTTCTGCTACCTTTTAATTTTCTTATAATGTTAATTAGCATTCTTTTACTTCAACCCAAAGAACTCCCTTTAGCATTTCTAATGAGACTGATGGTAATGAACTTTCTCAGCTTTTCTTTGTTTGGGAGACTATTTTTCCTTCTTTTCTGAACAATAACTTCTTCAGGTGTACAATTTTTGGTTGAGAGTTTCTATTTTGATTATGTTATCCCATTCCCTCCTTACCTGAGGACTAATTTTACTTGTTGCTCTTTAAATTTTTTCTTTTTAAATTTGGACAATCATAAAGTGTCTTAGTGTTGCCTTGTTTTGGTTCAACATATTTGAGATCCTTTGAGTTTCATGGATCCTGACATCTATCACTCTTGCCATGTCTTGGAAGTTTTCAGTCATGTTTCCTTGCTTGCTTTATTTATTTTTGTACTATATTTGATATGCTACATTAATATCAGGTGTGCAACATAGAGACTCAACATTTATATTCTGAAATAATCACCATAAGTATAGTTATCTGTCATCACTTAAAATTACTACAATATAATAGACAATATTCCCTATGCTCTAATTTACATTCCTATAACTTATTTTACAACTAGAAATTTGTACCTCTTCAACTATTTTAACCATCACCTCACACCCTTCTCCTCCAGAAACCACTAGTTTGGTTCTGGTACTTATAAGTCTATTTCTCTTTTGTTTTGTTCAATTACTTTGCTTTTTAAATTCCACATATAAGTGAGATTATAAGTATTTACTTTTCTCTGTCTGACTTATTTCACTTAGCATAATACCCTCCAGGTCCTTCCATGTTATCACAAATGACAAGATTTTCTTTTAAGGCTGAGTAATTGTGTGTGTGTGTGTGTGTGTGTGTGTGTGTGTGTGTGTGTATTATTTTTATCTGTTTAATTATTGATGGACACTTATATTGTTTCCGTATTTTGGCTATTGTAAACAATTCTGGAATAAATATAGGAGTGTGTATATCTTTTCAAATTAGAGCTTTCATTTTCTTCAGATAAATACCCAGACATGGAATTCCCTGATTAAATGGTAGTTCTATTTTTAATTTCTTCAGAAACCTCCATGATGTTTTCCCCAGTGACTGCACCATGTTGCATTCCCAGCAGTACATAAAATGCTCCTTTTCTTCACATGCTCACCAACACTTACTTCTTGTCTTTTTGACACTAGCCATTTGGACAGGTGTGAGATAAGATCTCATTGGGGTTTTTATTTGTATTTTCCTGATAATTAGTGATACAGAGCATCTTTTCATGTGTCTCTTGGCTATCCCAGCTTTCTTTACCTTTCTATTTGCATGGAATATCTTTTTCCAGCCCTTCACTTTCAGTCTGTGTGTGCCTTTACGTCTGAAATGAGTCTTTTAGATGTGTATAGTTTGGTTGTGATTTTTAATCCACTCAGACACCCCATATTTTTGTTATTAAAGCATTTAGTCCATTTACATTTAAACTAATTACCTCGAGGTATATACTTATTTTTTTCTATTGCTTTATGTTTTTGTTTTCTTTTGTAGTTCTCTTTTCCCTTATACTTCTCTTGCTTTCTTCCTTTGTGATTTGAAGACTTTCTTTAGTATTATTTGGATAACTTTGTGTTTATTTTTTGTGTATCTATTATAAAACTTTGGGTTGTGGTTATCATGAAGGTCATATATAACAAGCTATATACATATAGCAGTCTTGTTTAAGTTGATGTTTACTTAGGTTTGAACACAATAAAAAAAGTTTTTTTCAGTTGATTTATTTTGAGAGAGAGAGAGAGAGAAAGAGAGCGAGTGAGCATGAGGAGGGGAGGCACAGAAAGAGAAGGAGAGAGAGAATCTGAAGTAGCCTCAACACTTTCAGCACAGAGCCCAATGTGGGGCTCAAATCCCACAAACTGTGAGATCATGACCTAAGCTTAAATCAAGGTGGATGCCTAACTGACTGAGTCACCCAGGCGCCCCAAGTTCAAACATATTTTAAAAGCACTACCTTTTGTACTCTCTCCTCTTTACAATTTGTTTCGATGTTATATTTAATGTCTTTTCATTTTGCTTATCCCTTAGTTAATTATTGGCATCTATAGTTGATTTTACTATTAAGAGGATAATATACACCTTTACTATATGTTTGCTTTTAGCCATAAGATTTTTTTCTTTCATAATTTTCTTTTGGTTATGGCCTGTTCTGTTTAAAGAACTCTCTTTAACATTTCTTATAAACCTGGTTTAGTGGTAATAAACTGCTTTAACTTTTATCTGTTAAACTTTTTATCTATCTTTCAATTGTGAATGATAACTTTACCAGGTAGCTCTTCTTGGTTGTATGTTTTTGTTTTTGTTTTTCTTTTAGCACTTTTAATGTATTATGCTGTTCCTTTCTGGCCTGAAAAGTTTCTACTGAAAAATTGTCCAGCAGCTTTATGGGGTTTCCCTTGTACATAAATAGTTGCTTTTCTCTGGTTTCTTTTGAAATTTTCTCTAAGTTTTGACATTTGAATTAAAATATGCCTTACTATGGACACCTCTGGTTTCATCTTGCCTGAAAATCTGTGTTTCCTGGATGTAGATATTTGTTTCTTTACCCAGATTAGAAAAGTTTTCAGCTTCATATAAATTTGCTGCCCCGCTCTCCCTCTTCTTCTTCTGGGACCCCTAAAACAAGAATGTTAGTACACTTGATGTATCACAGCTCCCTTAAACTATTTCCATTTTTAAAGGTATTTTTTCATGTTGCTGTTCAGCTTGATTTCTACTAAGGTTAGTATTACAGATCAGTAATTCATTCTTCTGCATCATTTCCTCTGCTGTTGATTCCCTCTAGTGTACTTTTCATTTTAATTATTGTATTCTTCAACTCTAGTTGTTCTTTGTTTTTAATTTTTTGTCTCTTTGTTGAAATTCTCAATGTTCATCCTTTCTGCTCCCAAATTCAGTGAGCATCTTTAATACCAACTCTTTATGAGGTAGATTGTTTATTAGAATTTCATTTCTCTTTTCGGAGGTTTTGTCTTTATTTTTGGAGCATATTCCTGTTTCTCCTCCTGACTCTGTGTTTTATGTATTAGGTAGATTAGTGATAGCTCTTGGTCTTGAAGGAATGGCTTTATGTAGTAGATGTCCTGAAGTATAATAAATACCTTCTTATTACCAAAACCAGATATTCCTGTGGCATCCCTTTGTGGGCTGTGTACACTCTCCTGTTTTAGTTGGGCTACAAATGCTGTGAATATACTGGTTGGGGGAAGGCTGACACTGGTGCAGCTGGTTGTGAAGCCTGGCAAGACTGCTGCTGGTGGGAAGACCTGGCACCAGTTCATGGGGAAGTCATTTTGGGAGTAGCTAAGACTGTTTACTTGGTGTGGTGAAGGGCACCTAATGGGATGAGTGTGTCGGGCAGGATGAGTCTGCAGGGGAATCTAGAGCCAGGGTGAGGGTGCTGACATGGTAGATGGATGCTATCAGAAATGATACCCACTAGCACTGGTTCAGCTGTGTAAAAGGAGGGTTTTAAAAAAATGACACTCACCAGTGCTTCCATTCCAAGAGTAAATTCCTACAGATCCCTGCCACTCCAGCACATGCCCTAAAATTAGTTAATAAACATCATACTTTTAAAACCGCTACCTCTGTACTGGGTCTTGAAGTGAGTGAATTTGTGTTTGAGTCCTTTAAGAGTAGTTTCTCAGTTTTCTCTAGTGCTCTGGCTCTCCCAGATTTAAATACTTTAAGTTTTCACGCCTAAATATTATGAGGGCTTGTCTTCCCAATTCAGGTCACCAGGGCTGGGGTTTTCAATGTGGGGCTTTAATCTCTTTTTAGAAAGGACTTCCACATTTCTTTTTAAAAAATTTTTTAATGTTTTTTATTTATTTTTGAGAGTCAGAGAGAGACAGCATGAGCAGGGGAGAGTCAGAGAGAGAGTGAGACACAGAATCCAAAGACAGGCTCCAGGCTCTGAGCTAACTGTCATCACAGAGCCTGACATGGGGCTCCAACCCATGAACCATGAGATCATGACCTGAGCCAAAGTCGGACGCTTAACCTACTGAGCCACCCAGGCACCCATGACTTCCACATTTCTAATATCTCTCTCAGGTTTGGGTTGCTGCACTAGGGTTGTGGGTCTCAACTAGACTCCATCTTTGCCTCTCCTGTCCATCTCTATATGGCTTTTTCTTTATTTAATTGTGGAAGAGCTATTCTGCTAGTGTTTACATCATTCTCATAGTTTTTGTATACTTTCTTGTGGTTTTAGTTTGTTAGTGGGAAGTGAGCTCAGCATCTACTCTGCCATCTTGATCCCCTTCCTTCAGCTATTATTGCTTTAAACATATTTCTGTCACTTCCTCTTCTCCTTCTGAAATTTCCATAATGTTAATATTCTTTCATTGTATTGTGTGCCATAATTTCCATAGGCTTTCTTCTCTCTTATTTAGCTCCTCTGAGCAATTTTTTACAATTTATTTATTTTGAGAGAGCAAGGAAGAGGTAGGGAGGGAGACAAAGAGAGAGAATTCCAAGTAGGCTCTGCACTGTCAGTAAGGATCCCCATGTGGGGCTTAAACTCATGAACTGTGAGATTGTGACCTAAGTTGAAGGGTGACACTTAACCAACTGAGCCACCCAGGTACCCCTGACTAAGCAATTTCTAATACCTGCTCTCCAGGTTTCTGGTTCTTTCTTCTACATGGTTAATTCCACTTTTGAAACTCTCTACTGAATTCTTTCATTCTGTTATTATATTTTTCAACTCTAGGATTTCTGTTTGTTGTTTTGACAGTTGCTATTTCCTTGCTGAATTTCTCATTTTGGTATGCATTGTTTTCCTAATTTTAATTATATTTTCTTAAGTTCACAAACTTCCTTTAGATGTTATTCTGAGTTTTTGGCTGATGGTCCATAGATCTTTTCTAGGATCAGTTATTGGAGTTTATTAGTTTCGTTGGTACTATCATCAAAGTTACCTTATTTTTCATTATCTTTGGTTTCTTATATTGATATCTATGCATTTGAGCAATTGCACACTTCTTCCAGTCTTCCCAGCTTTGTTTTGACAAACTTTTTCACAAATCAGCTTAGTTTGGGTTTCTGGGTATGCCTGCTGGTAATGTCCTTTGGCCTGATATTGTCATGGTTTTATTTATTTTTGTGACATGACTACTGTTTGAGCTCTGATGACTAGGGACTATGTGTTTTGGCATGGGCTGTAAAGTTAGATAGGACTCTTGGCTTGGTTTCCTACCCAACTGAGGCTGTATGATGGGCTTTGTGGTGGTCTTGATTCTCTAGTCAGGCTTACTAGATGGTTGGGACTGGGTACTATATTCAGTAGGAGATGGACCTGTGAATTAGCTTCTGTCCTCTGTCAGAGCATCAGAACAGGACCCTGGATCTGTATATCTCATTGTTTGGGGGAACCAAATCAGGCCTGAGTGTGCCCTGAATTCCCTGGTCAGGTGAGGCTACTGGTTTTGCTTTGATTGTGGAAACCACAGGCTGTGCCCTCAGTTCAAGTGCCACTATATGTAGTACTGTTTAATGCCCTATGCACCTTCCTGTGTACTCTGTTAGGGTACCTGTTCAGATAGGTAATAGGGCAGCTCTGCACCCCAAGGACGTCCCTGGTTAAAGCACACCCTGACTTGGTTCTGCAGATAAGCAAAACCTCCAGTTGGGATTACTACTTGGGTATTGCAAGTATAAATTTGGTCTATCAAAATTCATGTGCTAGTTATTGGAAGCCCTTCCCCCTTCTGAGGTACAGGCAGATTCCCAGTGGTTAAGCCCTACAGATTGTTTAGCAATCCCTGTGGTATGAGGTCAGAGTAAGGGCTCTTACAAAGCAAACCACAATGCTGGGGTGGGGTGTGTGCTAGGTTCTCTTTGCCCACTAGAAGACCTGGAGCTCTTTGCCCTGGAGATCTTTCCATATAGTTCTGGTTGGCACAGTAGAGAGACGATGCTGCATTTTTTACCCTTCTAATAGTCTGTCTTGGTCTCTGTGGTGCAGAGAGGGTGCTTCAGTCACCTTATGTTCTAGGATTCTCTCAGTGGTGTAGTCTTGAGTAGTTGTTTTTCTTGTGTTAAGGAGCAAAGTCAGGAACAACCTATGTCACCATATCAGTGACATTATTCCCTGTGAATGTAAGATAACAGATAATAAAGCAAAAGGATTCTTATTTATATGTTTATTGATTTCCCTTCATCTCCCCCTCTCTGCCACATTAAACAAACAAACAAAAAAGTTTGGCTTCATGTCCATAATTATTTCAATATTCTCAATGTATAAATGTGTATGTTTCAGAGATTCTTTATTAAATTATGTAGAAATGAAAACCCTCAAGTGAGAAAAAATAGAGGTTATCTATTTAAAGTTTGCTATATCATGGTAAGCAGCCTCCATGACTTGATTTTGGTAGACTAAAAGCCAAGCGAGGGATTCAGGAAGCTTTGTAGTGAACAAAGGGGAAGAATGGAAATTGTTGGCAGGGGGAAAATGGAGGTGGGCTAACTTAAATTTGGGCTGCTTTTGTGATTGGTTTGGGTGGTATATTTGACTATCTTAGATTGGCCCTGAGTTGGAAGTGGGGACAAAATTTAGGGAAGTTGGTAGTTATTGATCAGGTCCTGGCTAGTCTGAGACTTTGTGGTTTGGCTTACCAGACTGGTTGCTGCAGATGTTATGAGTGGCATTTTTATTGTCATATATGACCAGCCATTGTTTGTGTATCTAATTTCTAGTACTGCCTTTTAGTTTTTCTCTTACTTAAGAAGTTAACCAACTTAGGGAAGGGTACATATGCATATCTTTACCAGACAGGGATTGTTTAGTTACCTCACTTGTCATTGTAATGCAAGTTCTTCTTGACCCTTATGTTGTTGTGTAAGCATGATGATTCTCTAATGAGAGCAGCTGTGCTGAAGTAGTTATGACTGAATAGAATGAAACAGACCAATATCATTAGCACTGATAAGGTCACTTCCAATGAGGTTCCAGAGAAAATTATTGCTGATGCCTTTCCTAGTCTCTGAGATGTTGATGATTATTAAAAGAGATGCTGAGGAAGATGCTGAGGGAAGGCAACCCTAACTTTTTGGTGATAATCTTTTGTAATATTTTGCTATGTCAGTGTGGAGGACAGAGTCCAGTAATGAAGATGAAATTCCTAAATTCATGGGAATTCCAGTTACCAACTTATAATCAGAAATTTTTTAAAGTGTATGAAAAACTTTTTGATGTTTTGAAAAAATTTGTTACAGAGCACATATAGATGATGTGGGGTAGCCTTATTTTTTTAAAACTTCTTACACATTTCTGGAATTTTTTTTCCTTAAGTTCTGATATAAATTCTACTTAACAAAATAGTGTAATATTGGCTTCAGGAGTAGAGTTTAGTGATTCATCACTTACATATAACACCCAGAAAATTGATACAGTGTTTGTACAGCCATAAGTGGCAGTACCTTGGTCAAGAGAACCAAAAGTTTCTAAAATTTTGCTAGTTTTAAATGAAGGTTGCCATTATTTCTTTCATCTTTTCAAAGATTGTGGATGGTAAAGACACAGTACTTTTTGAATATACAAGAATAATACCCTTATGTTTTTTCCCTTAGTCATTTAATATAAAAATTTATATTCCCCAGGTTGAAAATACAAAATCAAGTTTTTGTGACTATAAGAGTATAGCTTTTCTTTTCAACAAGGAAGTACTTCAACCCATCCCCAGAATAGACCCACAATAACTAAACCATATTCAAGTTCCATGGAAGATGAAACTGGATAAAATCCACCTGGCTGTGTTAATGGGGAAGACTCAACATGCAGGCCATGACCTACTTTTGCAGTGTGTGTTTCTAGGATTATGTTGTTGACAGTTGATCCACAACTTAAAAGTAACCTCAGATTTTAAAAAATATTTCTCCACAAATGTTGATGTAACACAATTTGCCTATACCATGATGAGTAGTTTCATGAAGAAATCTGTCTAAACAACTATTACCTCTAATTAACCATTTTGAGCACCATTTTCACTGTTTCCATTCTTCCAAGTCAAAATAAGGGGGTAAGTGTTGATATTTTTAATGGCTTCCTTGAATCCATCCACAGATTTATCCTTTGAGGGTTTAGATAGCATCATAACCTTGGTTAAGGCTGCCTTTTTTGGCATAATGATCTGCTAGCCATTTACCTTAGCTTTTATACTCTTTTTGCAGAGGCCCCAACCCTTATAATAGCAACTTCTATTAGAAGTTGAAGTGCATCTGAAAGTTCCTGCTGTGCATTTTTGAGAGTTCTAGCAATGATGAAAACACTCCTTTCTTTCCAAAGCATCCCAGACCTATTTATTACCCTTAAAACACATATACTATCTGAGTGTATGATTATTCTGCGCTTTTTTGGCTATTTGACAAACTCTAGTAACTGCAATAACTTCTGCCATTGGGACTGATGTCCTAAAGATGTACCCCTTCGGTACAGGACTGTGTCCTAAAGAAGGTTTTTAATCACTGATAGCACATTCTGCTTGATAAACTCCAGTTTTGGTTTTGATATATAATCCATTAATATGTAATATTAAGTCAGGGTTTTCAATAATAGTCTCTAATAAATCTGAGCAAGGTAGTGAAAGTTTCCTATTTGTGGTTATACAAAGTCCTCTTTCTTCTGGTAGGTACAAGAAAGTGGTGGGGTTCAGGGTGCTACAGTGGTAAACATTGATGGGAGAGAGAAAGAGAAACCTGGAAGAGCTTAGTCAACTGGCTGAAAAGTATTATGTGTTCCCAGTCATCAGTGATATCTGTACTGCATGGAACCAACAGGTGCAATGGGAAACCTAAACCTAGTTCAGCAGAAGTACCAAGAAAATTGTTCAGTGGCACTATTTCCCTAAGACAAGATGAATAAGCCTTTGCAACCAGGTAAAGGGTAAAGATATAGTATATGTTTTTTATTTTAAAAGACTATGTTTGGGGCGCCTTGGTGGCTTACTTGGTTAAGCGTCCGACTTTCGCTTAGGTCATGATCTCGCAGTTCATGGGTTCGAGTCCCGCGTCGGGTTCTGTACTGACTGCCAGCTCAGGGCCTGGAGCCTATTTCAGAGTCTGTGTCTCCCTCTCTCTCTGACCCTCCCCTGCTCACGCTGTCTCTCTCTCTCTCCTTCTCCTAGAAATAAATAAAAATATTTTTAAAAAAAATAAAAGACTATGTTTTAGAGCAGTTTCATGTTTACAAAAGTGAGAGGAAGGTGCTCCCTCTCATGCATAGTCTCTGCCATTAAAAACATCAGTTACCAGAATGGTACATGTTTACCAAGGATGAACTTACATTGACACATTACAATCACCTCAAGTCCATAGTTTACCTTAGAGTTTATTCTTGGTGTTGTGCATTTGTTGGACAAATGTATAATGACATATTAATCATTATAATATACAGAATATTTTCACTTTCCCAAAATTTCCCTGTGCTCTATTTCATCTCCCCCCACCATCATAGTAGGAAACCACCAGACATTTTGCCATCTCCAGAGTTTTGCCTTTTTCAAAATATCATATATTTGGGATCATAGAGCTTGCTTTATTTCACTTAATAAGATGTACTTAAGATTTTTCCATGTATTTTCATTACTTAGTAACCCATTTCTCTGTAGTGCTGAAGAACATTTCATTGTATGGTTGTACCTCAGTTTGTTTATACGTGCACTTAGTGTCATTGATTCCAAATTTTGGCATTGTGAATAAAGCTTCTATAAAGCCTGAGCAGGTTTTTGTGTATATAGGTTTCAATTCCTTAGGAGAAATACCATGGAGTATGATTGTATTTATGGTAAGAGTATGTTTAGGTTTTTTTTAAGTATGTGTAGTGAGAAACTACCAAATTCTTTTCAAAGTAACTTTCTAATTTTGCATTGCTACCAGCAAGATCTTAAAGTTCCTGTTGTTCCACATCCTCATCAGCACTTGACATTGTCAGTCTTCTAGATTTTGGCTATTCTAAGCGGTGTGCAGTGGCATCCAGTTGTTTTAATTTGCATTTATATTGCTAAATGATGTGGAATATCTTTCTATAAGCTTATTTGACATGTATGTATCTTCTTGGGTAAAGTGTCTCTAAAAATATTTTGCCTATTATTTGAGGTGCTCATTGTTTAGTTTTAAGAGTTCTTGGTATATATTAGATAATAGTCCTTTTGGTATATATCAGATGTGTTTTTTTTAAAATATTTTCTCCCAATCTGTGACTAGGCTTTTCATTCTCTTGACAATGTCTTTCATATAGCAGAAGTTTTTATTTTTAGCTTATTTCTTTCATGGATTATGTCTTTAATGTTGTACCTAAAAAGGGATCACCATACCCAAGGTCATCTATGATTTCTCCTACGTTATCTTCCAGGAGTTTTACTGTTTGGCACTTTAATATAGGTCTATGATCTATTTTGAATTAATTTTTGTGAATGATAGAAGATCTGCATCTAGTTGCTTTGTTGTTGTGGTGTGTTGTGTTGTTTGTTTTTACATTGGATACCCAGGTGTTCAAGCCTCATTTGTTCAAAAGACTATGGTTTCCCTTGTATTCCTTTTACTTCCTTGTCAAATATTTGTTGACTATGCTTCTAGGGGTCTTTTTCTGAGCTTTCTATTCCATTGATTGATTTGTCTTTTCTTTCACCAATACCAAACTGACTTGATTACCACAGCTTTAGTGTAAGTTTTCACTTTGGTTAGTATCATTCTTCCAACTTTGTTCTTCTCCATCAAAATTATATTGGCTATTCTGAGTCTTTTGCCTTTCCATGTAAGCTTTAGGATTAGTTTGTTGATATCCATAAAATAAATTTTCTAGATTTGATTGGGATTGCACAAAATCTATATAAAGTGGGAAGCACTGATATCTTACTCTTGAGTCCTCTTAGACATGCCCATGGAATATTTCTCATTTATTTAGCTTTCTTTGATTTCATGAATCAAGGTTTTATAGTTTCCCTTACATAGGTCTTGTACATATATCCATAGGTTTATACCTAATATTTAACTCTGGTGTCTGCTAATGTAAATTGTATTATATTTTTTATACAAAATTCCTCTTGTTCATTACTGG
The DNA here is from genome assembly GCF_003009895.1 of Hyaena hyaena. Lineage (NCBI taxonomy): Eukaryota > Metazoa > Chordata > Mammalia > Carnivora > Hyaenidae > Hyaena > Hyaena hyaena. Next base: position 538,462 of record NW_024081273.1, on the reverse strand, counting down.
TATATAGGCAAGCAGTTTACTTTTGTATATTAATTTTAAATCCTACAACCTTGTTATAACCATTAATTTGTTCCAGAAGCTTTTTAATCAGTTCTCTTGGATTTTCTACATAGATGATCCTGTCTTCTATGAACAAACAAAGTGCTGTATCTTCAGTTTTGGAAGGCCTGTTTTTGTTAGGCTCACTATTTACTTCCAGTTCAATACTTCAAGGGTTTTTTTGATCCTTATTGTTGATAGAATCAGACCATTCCTTTTCATCCACATTTGCTCTCTTTTGTGTTTCTGTTTTATGTTATATTGTCTAAAAGTGCTGCTTGTCATAAAAAGAAGAATCACAGGGTAGAACATAGGTACAGGTCCTGTCAACCTATTGTTTGAGCTTCCTTCACAAACTGGTAAGTAGGAGGTTTTCACTGACTTAGCACCCATTTGTACAAACTTTGCTGTGGGTCATCAATAAAATGAAATGAGATTCTCATTCCATTTTGATTATTTTTTCCAAAGAGCTTGGCTTGATACAGAGAGAGCATTCTCTCTGGTTTTCACTCACCAGGGGAAACTTTTAGTCTATGTTTTCAGAGGTAGTTGACTATCAGGTTGAGTGCCCACAGTGACAATGACCCAACAAGCTATGAGCAACATGGCACAAGCCACTATTATGGGTACTGTACCTGGTCAAGGCTGGATTCCATCTCAGTGAGCAGTGCAGATCCTATCTTAGTGGAACTCCCAGGAAAACTGTGGAAATAAACAAAGGCAACACAAATTAGAAGAGAGACTATTCCGAGCTTGTTAAATCAAGGGAGTCAGTCATCATCACTTACAGTTTGCAGAGACTCAAAGGCAGGCAGATGAGTGGGAAAGCTTTATAGTGAAAAGAAGGAAAGAGTTCAGTTGTACCCAACAGTGGGTTGTTGACATGAAATTGTAGGTGGGCTTACAAGAAGGGAGGGGGCACCTTATGTGATTATTTTGGGTATATATTTGGCTTTTTATAGTTGGTCATAAATTGGAAGTAGAAGTAATTATTGGGGAAGCTGGCAGGCATTGACAAATCCTGACACTTCTGGGCTGATAGAGGTTGGGATTTGGCTTCTTAGACTGGTTGATGCAGAGGTTTGGGGTCAAAGTATCACTGTCCTGTATGATCTGGCCATTGTTCATTTGTATAATCAGTCTCTCAACTAATTATAACATCCATGTGTTTCCCTCATAACTTAAAATCTTCAACATGTTAGTGTTCATATTTGTGAGAATAATGATTTTACTTTTTGATAATTATCCTTTAATAATACACTAACCAGGGGCACCTGGGTGTCTCAGTTGGTGAAACATCTGACTTCAGCTCAGGTCATGATCTAGCACTCTCTGACTTCAAGCCCCATTAGGGCTCTATGCTAACAGCCTGCTTCGGATTCTGTGTGTGTGTCTTTCTCTATCCCTCCCCCTTCTCAAAAAGTAAATAAACATTAAAAATTTTTTAAAAAATTAATACACTTCCCAAAAGGTAACTTCTATGTCTCCCTAGGTTCAGGCAGGATTTTCTGTATTAAACATTCTATCTTTCTGTTCCAGGGCTTAAAAAGCTTCGATAGCTTCTCCTGCTTATAGTATAAAGTTGAAACATGTTATCCTATTATACAAAGGTTTCCTGGGATTAAACTGTTTCTTTTCTCTCTAGTATAATTTTTTGACACACATTCCCCACTTCTTTACTCTATGACCAAGTGAATTATTTGCCAATACTCTTGGAGTGTTTGCTACCTCCAAAACTTTATGCATATTCAAATATTTTTTCATAGAATGATGTTCTCCTCCTCCTCCACAGGCAATCAATTTTGCCTTAATTTTTTAAAGAATAAAACCATTCTGAACTCTACTCCCAGGTATAATTAACATGTATTTTACATGTGAATACATCTGTCAAGACAACCGATAGTTCATAGCAGGTTTTCTTTTTTATATCTGCCTCTAATATCTCCTTAAAGGACTAAAGTCCGTGTCTTGGTGACTTCCAGTGTGAGGCACAAGGTAGAAATTAAGTAATTGATTGCTGAAGGAACAAATGAAGAAAGAAAGTCTTGTTCGTAGGACAACACATCATTGCAAGAATTAAATTAATTGGACAGATATCTTCCTAAGCACTGACTAGAAATAACTGTACTAATAAAAATAGAAAATTTTGTTGAGAGAAAGGGGCTGGGGAACCAGAGAAAAAGAATAATTAAGACTGGAAGGCAAGAGAGGAATTTTGAAGAGGGGAGTGAAAGGATAAGATAAAAAGGTGAAAACAAAAACAGAAAACAAAACAGGTTATACTTTAGCATTTTTATAATACCCCAATCTTTTGATAGAATGAAAAAGGCATCTGGAAGTCTTTCATATCATACTGGCTAGGGAACATTTCCTCATCTATATTCACATATCCTTCAAGATTATCATCTCTGGGTCAAAAAACTTTCAACAGAATTTTATATTCTGTTTATGAGACTACTATCATTCACTTTCCCTGTGTTTCTGGAAGTATCCAGCCAAATGTCTCCTCTCAAACTTAACTTTACCTCAATTCTACCTAAATTTTACTTTTTTCTGTAACTGGATGAGCTATTTGTATGGCTTGTTTACTACTACTTTTGGAACAGCTCTTCCGTGTTATACTAGCTTTTTTTTTTTTTTTTTTAAACCAGAAAGGCCATTCAACAGTTAACGGAATAGCCTTTTATTATGCCTTTACATATATCCCTTAGTTCTAGTTAATCTAGTTAAAGGTACAGTGTGAATCAATATATTATTATTATTACTGTTTATTTTGAGAGACAGTGCATGAGTGGGGGAGGGAAGAGAGAAAGAGCATCCCAAGCAGGCTTTCAGCCTGACATGAGGCTTGATCTCATGAACTGTGAAATCATGACCTGAGCTGAAATTAAGGGTCAGACGCTCAATAGGCTACGCCACCCAGGTGCCAATATATGTTATTGATAATAAGGTTGCATAGATGGGCAAGGCAATGTTTAGAACTAGAGTTATGGTAAAATCCAATTTTTAACATTCAACAAAATACTAATGTTTTACCTGAAACTGATAAAGAAGTGAAACAATAGCTATAATTTCCAGCATATAATTAACAAAGTATTTCATGAAGTAATACATTTGATTATAGTTCTCAGTTTTCATATCAATCTTTCTTATGAAACTTTATCATAAAAAAGTGAAAAGAAAAACATCTCTTTAATTTTGCCAACTATTCTTTTTCATTTCACATAACCAATCCGAATTGTTGGCTTTTAGAAAAAATTAGATTTAAAATTAAATATAGCATATAAACGTATAGGCCACACCACCAGATAGTGGTAAAACAGTATAGTAATTATTACCTGGGTGAGTTAAGTCTCTTTTATCATAAGTATTAGAAACCAACCTGAAAGATTAAAAAGAAATGACAAAATGGTATAGGCACAGATCTTGAAATTCAGTGTCAAACATTTAGCTAGTCATGAGGAAGAACTGAAAATGGATCTTTCAAAAAGCTTGTGGGACCCCTGGAAATATACTCTGGGCTCCTCTCTACTTATTTCTGGATTTCTACTATATCTATGTAGAGTGAATTCCTCTTTGGAGTATGCACAGCTAACTCTAGGTGCTAATGAATTCTGAGTTTACATGTTATAGACTCAGGTACATGAAAATGCTTGCTTCTATCTTGGCCCTGCTCAAACCGGAAGGGATTTGGGGAAGTATAAGCCAGGTGTGCATCCCTGGTCCTGTCAACTGTGACTGTTGGTTGCGGTCACTGTGAACCAATAGGGCTGCTAGGAACCTGTGTTTGTTAAATTGAAGGGGTGGTAGTTAAGGAAGGTATTGGAGACATGGCAGACACGCCAAAAAGGTGTGTACTACACCGCCTGTTTTCAACCTACCAAAAACTTTCATGTTTTATTTTAGGTGTTTTAATGTTAATATGATAGAAGATAAAAGTGAACATATTTCATCCTTTTTTTCTAACACTTTTATATGGTTAAATTACAGTGTTGTGCTGAATACTCTAGAAGATTCAAATGTTTTTAGGATCTCCTTGCTTCTCTTTATCTAGTAGATTATAGCTACTTGAGAAACATAGAAAACATTCGTTTAGAGGTATATAAATGTGCTGGGCATCACAGAAAAGCAAAGTATACATTTCAGTTTGAAATACCTTCTAACTTTCATTGTTCTTTACTCCTTTTTTGGATGTTCTTGACCCTTTTTATCTCCTCTTTCTCTTGAATAATGGAATTCTTGAGCTGGGTGTAAAGTGTAGATTACATCTATGTCTTTAGGTTTTTTTTTTTTTTTTTTATTCTGTAGAACACCAACATGGAGGCTTTATTCTTCACAGATGTTTCTCTGAGGAAATTGCTTGCACATCTAATTCCATCTTGGTGTCAGCATCCTAGAAGACACAAAATGCCACATCCACACAGCCAAAATGTATTTCAGAGTGGTAATAATTCTCCCTTTCCTTTACTATCTTCAATAGTAAAGAAGGTAGTGTTTTGAGATGAAGACAGATTTGGAGGAAGATCCAGATCTCACCTTGCTAAAAAGAAAATGGACCACCCACAAATATTTAGACACTGAAATGTACCACTGGGTATCTGGGCAACTAGGTCTACCCAAATATTCTTCTCTATTCTTTCATTTAATGCATATTTGATAGATCCATCTCTATTTTATCTCCTGATCACAAGATAAACAGGGTTCTTCTGAAGAGATAGTGAGAGCAATGACAATGAAGGTATGATGGACAATGTATTAACAAAGCCCCTATAATAAGACATCTCACCTGAAAATATCTCAGCAACATTTGGTGTGGATTTGGTTTGGCTATTATGTCACAAACGCAAGCATATACCCGCATTTTCTCATCTTTGCTACACCTCTTTGTGATACTGAGTCTTAGAAAAATCCCTATCCACCCTCAGAGATATAGTTCAAGCCCCAGCTTATCTAATTCATGTATTCATTCAACAAATATTTGTGAAGCTTTGTTCACATGCCAAGCACCATTTAACATAATGGGGAAAATACTGGGAACAAAGCAGACAAGGCTCTTCTTTTATGGAGCAAGTAAACAAATAGCATAATTTCAGGGACTGTTAGCTTCCATGAAGAAGATAAAAACAGGATAATGTGATAAAGAGTGGAGAGGTGGTTCTTTAGATAAGGAGATCCTGAGAGGAGGCAATAATATGGGAGCTGAGACTAAGTGATAAGAAACTAGCCAAGCAAAGATCTTTGGGAAAGCAGACAGAGGTATGGGCAAGTACAAAGTCTCTGAGATAGAACAAATTTTGCTGGAGAACAAAAAGCTGGCCATGAAACTAGAACTTATAAGGTGAAGTTGGAGAGGAACAGGGACCAGGTCATGTAAGACCCTGGGATGATGATGAGGTAAGAACAGTAAAGGGACTAGTTGACAAAAACAAGAAGGAAGATTCCTATCTAGTTTTAGTACGCTGCTATACAACTGAGAAGGATAAAAATAAAATCAAAACATAGTTCCTTTATTCTAGCAGTCTAAAGGTTTAATGGGAGAATCTATACACAAAAATAACCTTAATGAAATGTCATCTGGGTAAATGGAGATGTACTGTACACTGAGATTTCTAGGATCTTCAGAAGTAAATCAAAATAGTATTTACCCCTTATGTATTTTGTGATGTATATCCCAAAGTGCAGGATTGTGAGACTTTATACATTTTATTTAGCTTTAGGGGAAACAGAATTTCAATGAATATGAAATAGAATAGTGTAGAGTTTTTTTTTTTTTACACTTAATCTTATCTCTGAAGGCAGGGGAACACAGGCTAAAAGCTAAATGGCTATAGAAATCAGATGAAAGTTTTGTAGACAGGAGTGATTTCCTTATTTATGTATTTTGTAAATAATTTCCAAGAGAAAAGTTTGAAGAGATAGGAGGGTGAGAAGACACTTCTTGGAGATAGATAGCTAAAGATGAAATTAGTTCCCATCTAAGCATTTGCTTTGGGGCACACCTTTCCTTAACTGGAGGAGTGTGAAGATAAGTAGAGCATTAGAAAGGAGGAAGCATGAAAGCCCTTTACCATTACTGTTTGTGAAGAGAGGGAAAGTTGGAGGTAGGAGATTAATTAGAGTATGATAATCTTATCCCACAGTAGATGATTTAGAAAGAAAACAAAAAACCCTAAAAGATAAGAGAGTGGATAGCAGGTGATAGTAAGGAATAAATAACATGCTAGAGAGGAAAAATTATGATGTGTACAAGGGACTTCAAGTTCGGTACGCCAGGTAGAGGGAGTGGTTATGGGCATGGGAGTGTGTGAAAGGACATTTTGTGATGAGAATCTTTTAAGAAGCCTCACTTTAATGGTATGTTCTTTGCTCCAAGTGTCTTGTTTACTCTATTTAATGACTTCATCTAAGTCTAGGCTCAGCTGTAGTTTCTGAGGATGAAAGACTAGTGAAAAAGCTTGTTTTAAGCTCACAGGGCCCTCTCAGCCTTAGCACTCCCTAAGCGGCTTAGGAGCTCTCTATCAACTTAGTTGTGAATTTTGACTCTCCCCATGTGAGTATTGCATTGATCTGATGGGTGCACAGGGTAGAGTGGGCTTTATAGAAGCAGCAACATACCTGTTTACTTTCTGTTTTTACTGTTTGAGACTGGCTTTATACTTTGCTTTTAGCAAATTGTACAAATGCAAATCCTAGGTACTGATTCTGTCAAACTACTAGAATGTCAATGTGTTAATGGACTTACCCTCCCTCCTTAACTCCTTTATCCCATGGCTTTTTATTTTAATATGACAGAAAAAAACACACCAGCACTTTGTATTCCAGGTTTGTCATAGTTCTCAAATGGTAAATCTTTCTGAAGTGAAAAATGAAAACATTTTCAATGGGAAATAATGGCATCCATATCTTTCACTGAATTTTTCTATTATGTTACTAAGATGATGTAATACAGAAGCAGCCATTTCCTATTTAATTGAGAGATTCATCATAAAGTCTGTGCTATAACAACAAATACAAAATCTATTTTACTCTTAATATTTTGGTCTTAGAATTTGAGTGTTAAACATCCCAATTTATTTACACTTGCTGCCCAAGAAATGGCATTTCGTTGTATGACAACTTGGAACTTCTATTTTGATTCTCCATGTTTTGCCATCTGCTGGCCAACAAAGTAGTTACTTGTAATTTCATACATGACACCTGCTCAAAAACATGTATTTAAGGGAAAACTCTTGGCAGTATAGCATTTTATTATGCCGTTTGTCCAAATGTATAACAAATTTGGAGATACCATTTTTTATGCCAGAGGAAAGAATATTTTACAAATAAATTGACAATCCTTAACCCCAATTTTCACTTAAAAGTGATTAAGTATGACTAGCATATCATACTTTAAGAAGCAAGAAACTTAGTGTTAAGTTAATCCAGGAAATTGAAACAAGAATAGAAAATTCTATTGTAAAGCAATATGTGAAGAAAGATGGCAGATAGTCTAGAGTCCAGGAGCAAAGCTCCCCATGTCAGATCAATGAACTAATATGTAAATAAATAACCTTAGAATATGTGCAGCCATATTAACTGTATTTTTTAAATGAGTATGGTATCTAAATGGATCATAGACACCATAATTAATTTCAAGCCATCTGCACTATCCAGGTTTGCTGGCATGCTTTGGCCAGATTCTTCAAAAAATTTTTTGTATATTTTCCAAAGTAATTATGAAAGGGTAGGTGCCCCTTGTTCATTAGGTTAAAATGTAAATTTTCATTATATATTTAATTACAAATGATAGGTTTCTGCACTATTGTAGTTTTGACACCTTAAAGTTTTCAATTTATTTTGTTAGAAAAATACTAATGTATATGCTAAACTTAAGTGAACCGTAGAATAAATCCTCTCTATCCATTATCCAGATTAAACAATTATTTGGATTCCACTTCATTTAAACCTATTTTTTTTTCTCCTGGTTGAGGCATTATAAAACGAACCCAAGGCACTTGGGTGGCTCAGTCTGTTGAGCCTCTGACTTCAACTCAGGTCATGCTCTCTCAGTTCATGAGTTCAAGTCCCACATCAAGCTTACGGGTGTCAGCACAAAGAAAACCTGCTTTGGATCCTCTGTCCCTCCCCTGCTGTACTTTCTCACAAATAAGCAAAAATTAATTTGAAAAACCCAGAAATCATGTCATTTTACTGTATTTCAGAATGTGTTTCTGAATAATATGCACTTTTCTAATATAACCATTATCCTACCTGGCAAATTAATGGTAAGTCCTTGATATCATCTGATAGTTCATAGTCAAATTTCTTTCTCTAAATACCTTTAAAATTATTTTATTCAAAACGAGATCCACCTAGGATCATACATCCATGTGATGTTATCGCTCTTAAACCTTTTTAATTGTAGATTTTCTTTCCTTTTCATGCTTTGTGCTACCAATTCTTTACAGAAACAGAATCAGTTACCCTCTAGAATGCCCCACATTCTCAATTTGTCACTTTACTTCTTTGAAATATTATTTTAGCTTGTTCCTCTATCTTCTATATTTCCATAAATTTAACTATGATCTAAGCTAAAATCAGGGAAAAGTATTTTGGCAAACATGTTGCAAAGTGTGGGGTGCTGTACATAGGGCATCTGCTTTGCAGAAGGACCAAGAGTGATTTCACCCCTTTTGGAAATACAAGATTTTGGTGGATCAAATGATGACAGTTGGTCCCCTCCACTATAAAGTCTACTATCATCCTTTCCTGTTACAGTTTCACCCATTGATGATTGTTATCTTTAAAAAAAATTGTATACACAATTGTAACTAATATTAAATTGACAAAACAAAACTATAAACTTCAATAAAAACAACTATGTAAAAGAATCATTGCAGATGCACATCTTAAAGAAACAGATGAGACAAGTTTTGGTGACTTGATTAAAGACATGGTGAAAAGTGTCTATTAGATTCAGTGTATCTTTAGGAGGTAATGCATTTTATGTTTGGAGGTGGTTAGATTCATGTCTTTCTTTTTTAAGTGAGATAACAAATTGTGAAAGGACAGAAAGGAAAAGCATTAAGCCTTTCCTAATTTGTTCCTAGCTTCTGAGACAAATCGGCAGTGGAGCAGGGTAAAAAACGCATTCTCTTTTTTCCTAAGGTTATTTATTTATTTTGAGATAAGAGTGCATGAGAAAGGAGGAGAGAGAATCCCAAGCAGGTTTTGCATGGTCAGCACAGAGCCCGATGCTGGGCTTGAAGTCATGAACTGTGAGATCATGACCTGAGCTGAGATTATTAACCAATTGAGCCACTCAGGTGTCCAACAAAACACCTACTCCTTACCAGCCAACTTCCCTTGGAAGCAGTCTCTAGTTCGGTTTTAATTCAGTCAAATACTGGTTTTGATCTGCTCCAAGTGGATGTTTCTGGGCCAGAGGATATCACATTAGACCAATAAGGAGAAAACCTCAAACCAGAGTCTTTAAGATTGGCACCTTGTGCTAATGACTTAGGTGGCTGTCCTGTATTCCAGACAGACAAACTTTGTATAAGAATAGACCTAAAGAGAGGGCATCAAGTTTCTGGGAATTATTACCATTCCAGCAGGTGTATTAACTTCTAGCCAAAAGGCAGGCTTTCTCTTCCCTGTAGAGTAGCTGTGGGGTGGAGGATTGCAGCCTAAGGCCATATTCCTTGAAAGTCCCCTGAAATGAAAATAAGGATGGAAAAGAGGAATTACTCATCAAGTTTGCACCAAGTCTCAGAGTCTAGATGAAAGATTTGAAGCCCCGAGTAAGGGCACCAAAATGATGAAATTATGAAGCAAGGATTCTGAGCAAATGGCTAAGAAAGAATTTTTGAGATGTTTTTGGTGCAAAAACGTGGTTTTATTATAGCACGGGGACAGGACCCATGGGCAGAAAGAGCTGCACTGGGATTGTGAGGAAGGACCGATTATGTACTTTTAAGTCTGAAGAGGGAGGGGGATAGGGATAAATTTGGAAGCAAAGCTTTCAGGGCCTCGTGGGGCTAGCTACTGTTAAGGTTACTTTCAGGTTTTGATACAACATAGACATTAAGGCAGTAAGGGAGCCATGCGTTCCTTGAAGGTCACGCTCTACATGTTTCAGGTGTCTATCAGTGGGCTGCAAGCTGTAAGGAGACAAAGTTTAAGCTATATTTCTCTTGCCTTGTTTCCCTCATTATTTCCTATAAAAAGAATAAGGGAAATACATACATAGTAATTCTTAGTTTTCCATGTCATAAGATCCCAAAGTTTTAAAATAATATGACAAAAGGAGAGAAAAGAGAACATTAAAATATCTCTTTGTAAAGAAGTTTATCAATTTAAAATGGCTTAGACATGAGATACTTTTATTTATCATACCTTTTTATTCACAATCAACAATGTTGTCTTCTAAATAATTTACTTATTTCTACCCATTCTTGATCTAAGTCACAAATGTTAGTATAGATTAACAGAATTAAAGCTGCATTTTGCATTCCCTTGGGATTTCATTGTCTTCACAAGCTGTATTGAGAGTTTTGAGGGAATAAAAATGCCTTTTTTGGAGGTTCCTGGGTGTCTCAGTGTCTTAAGCATCTGACTCTTGACTTCTAACCTAGCAATTAGATCTCTTCTGCAGGAAACAGAGGAAATGGACTGAGGTACCCTATATCCAGCCATGAAGGACCCTGAATCAGGACCTCAACATAAAGGCATCTTACAGAATGTATTTGGCCACTAACGAGGCTGATAAACTCCCTCCTAATATATTAGATAATTGTCTGAAAGCCTCCTCTGAAGAAACCCAGGTTGTTGGAGAAAACACAGCCCATCCCTAAGGAAGGGGATGTTGACACTGTCTCTCACTGTTCCTTCTAATAGACTTAGGTTACTCTAGCTATATGTGGGGGCTTCTCCTTCCTTCATTTCCCAGACTAATATCTAAGATAATTGGAGCTAACTGTCTCTGGTTAGTCTACCTCAGGATGGGGACTTTAGAGAATATTCCCAAACACACTTTTGTTTTGGGGAAGTTCCCTGTCTTCTCTGGCCTAGGTGGACCGCCCATTTCTACTTGTTGGTCTAAAACAAAGAAAGCAAAAACAAAATCAAAAACAACCCTGTCTTTTCATCTGTCTAAACTGATGAGCTTTAGGACTGGGAGACCTCTTTCTGTGGCCTCTGGGTTTTTATCGGCCACCAGCCTTCCTGGGGGCACCTCACCTCTTCTGCTTTTCCCTCTCTCTACTCCCACTTCCAATTTCCCCCACCAGTCCCCCTGGTTAAAATTGACAATGGTGAACAAATGGACTTTCAAATGATCCAGGTGGAACATATTCAGTATTTAAACTAAGTTTGTTGGTTTAATTAAAATAGATGTCTTTAGGGTGATCAACATTAAATATAAAAGTTTTTCTTTTTTTTAATGGGTTTTTTTTTTTTCCTGAGAGAGAGAGACAGTGTGAGCTAAAGAGGGTCAGAGAAAGAGGGAGACACAGAATCTGAAACAGGCTCTGAGCTAGCTGCCAGCACAGAACCCAATGCAGGGCTCAAACCCACGAACTGTGAGATTATGACCTGAGCCGAAGTTGGACGCTTAACCAACTGAGCCACCCAGGTGCCCCTGATATACAATTTTTTCCATCTCAGTTTACTGAAGGTCAAATAAGTTCATGTTATCTGTGTTGCAATTTGTTAGCAAAGGAATGATTTAAAATAATAGTTAATTTTTTCTCAAAGTTCTCATAAGCAATACTTAAAATAGCTTTCAATGTCTTTGGTAACCTGAAACTTTCAAGTTTTGCTTGGATGAAAGTTGATTAAAGTCATTGGAATGTAGACCTTTTCCATATAGGGTGGAATGCTGAAGCATTGATTACTGAACATAGGTTTCTGTTTCTGCCCTCCCATTTTAAATCTGTTAAAAACTATGCTCATGCTTAGCTGATTCATAAGTTTGCCATCTAAAGAGTCTGGTATAACACTTCACAATTGGTTGCTACCTAGAAACCTGAGTCCAGTGAACACTAAGCTAAAATTCTCCTAAATGTAATTGAGACTGATGGAAATAAGGAAAGCAACTCTGTATATAGAAAAGCAGGAGATATGTAGGAAAGATCTAAGAAATGGGAATACATTTTTGTTGAAGGTAAAAGAAGGTAGTTGTGCCCCAAATGAGACTAGTTATTTGGAGAAAGATGGTTTAGGTAAAAATCTGAATGCAAAAGAAAGTTGTAGAAGGCTTGTGAAGGAAAAGCTTTAAAAAAAACTTTGATCAAAACTAAGGTTAAAATGAATGATTTTTAAAAGTACACTGGTCTAAGATTAAAATTCTGCTTTCCTCTCTGTCAAAAAGACAAAGTTTCTTGGATTGTTGGTCTCCTAATAAAAAAAAATGTAAGCAAAGTTTTTTTTTCCTTTTTGTCTGCCCAGAAAATCACTTTTTATCGAGTTTTTGTTTTTATCGAGTCTTTGGTTCCTTGAGAGAACTAAAACTTACCCATATTAAAGAAGCTAAGTTTTGCTAACAACTACTTAACCCTACATATTTGCCTTTAAAATCTCTTATTGCCACTTTGGTTAAATAGTTAAGTTTTAGGGGCATCTGAGTTGCTCAGTCGTTTAAGCATCTGATTTCAGCTCAGGTCATGATCTCACGGTGTGTGAGTTTGAGCCCCACATCTGGCTCTGTGCAGCCTGCTTAGAGCCTGGAGCCTACTTCAGATTCTGTGTCTCCCTCTCTTTCCACCTCACCTCACTCATGCTCTCTCTCAAAATTAATAAACATGAAAAAATTTTAAATATGAAAACACTTTTTCGATGATAAGTTTTGTTTTATAATGATCTGTAATCCTATCTAGGCAGGTGCTTTATAATTTTCTGAAGTTTTTAACAAACTTCCCTGACATTTAAATTGTAAAGTCTTTTTGACCAATTAGGCCTGTTTATTTGGTATGTTAAGTCACTTAGAAAGCCCTGTCAACCAAATGATGATAACACTTAGGTTGTATTATTTGGGTAAATGCTATAGCTGTTTATAAATGCTACGATATATGCTATGATATATACAACATATATTTTATATAAAATTTCTGAAGTTTTAATATGTTTTGATAATAAGGTCATCTCTCAGTATTCTGATTATTGAAGTGTTACATGTCACAGAAATAATGGAATTTCCTGGTCAATTGCATTATAACCTTTTGTCATTTACAAAATGTGTTTCATCTTCAAGGAGTTTTATAAAAAAGGACTTTTTTTCAACAAATACATGTTTTTGATATCTTTAAAATTATAAAAATAAAATGGATAAAAATTTCCAGAACAGAAAAAGCTGCGTTCAAACTGAAAAAAAAAATTAGTAACATGGGACTAAGTAAACTGGAAAAAAAATTATACTTTTATGGCTCTTGTCTGAAACAGTTCTGGTTCTCTAATGTTTGTTCTTCCAGATTGAAAAAACTTTCTCTTAAGATAACTATGTTCTACTAAAGTATAATAAAAATTTCCCTTGTGAACCATTTAAAGCATTTAACTTTTCTTTCTACCTGTCCCCTCTAAATTTCAAAAACTCTTTCTTAGTATTCTCTTTTCCAAGGAAATAATCATTTGCATAAGTTCAGTATGAATCTGTTCTTGCAACAGGAAACTATTAGAAACATTGGTTACTTTGCCAAGGCTTTGACTGGAATCTCCTATTTGAGAGAGAGATGCTTAGACTCAGATATGAACCAGACAGCTTTAAGAAATTGAGGTTAACTTTAGGAAACACAGAGCCAGAAAGCCCCGTCGAAATGTTGGCTTGATACTTCACTTTACAGTGGTCCCAGCAGCCTTACCAGCTGAGTAAAGAATGTCACTTCCTGGAAGGTACAGAAACCTCAGGACACTTTGGGAACCTAGAGAAGAGGAATTCACCCAAATCTGAAGGTATTACAGGAATGTCTGATGGCAAGTACTTGGCTTTGCTTCTGCTCTTGAGAGGCTACTAAAAGTTCATCGAGTTTCCCTGTAAAAATTTCCAGCAAGGCAAGTTTTAAAATATTTATATGTTCAATCATCCTCCTTGCTGAGCTTATGTAAATAATTAGGCCAATTTTTCTAAAATTAGACTTGTTTTACAAACAAGTTAGTTAATTTGGCTATCTCTGGAAATAAGGGCTATTGTAGAGAGGTAAACTGTGTTTCAATAACACATCTTTGCCGGTGTTAAATTCTAGTTCTGATGGTCTTTAAATATTTATTTGCCAAAGCTAGACACCTTGAGGTAAGCTTCAGAGCAATGGTAGATGTAGAGGCTCATGTAGGGATGATTTTTGGTCCTGTGCTGGGAGCCGCACTGGCCTCACTGGATGACAGTCACAGCGAGGAAATGGCAGCGTTTGCACAGCTCCTGCCACAAGAAACAAAAACTGGTATCTCCTTCTGCTACTACTGGCTCATGTTGGAAATGAGCCTGCTGGTATTGATCTGTCCTCACAATATTCCATATCAGACTGATATTCCCCACTCAGATTTCTTTTAAGGAAAAGCATATTCCTGCCTTTTCAAAAGAGACTTCAGATGAAAGCATTGTGGATGATTGTCAAAAGGCTCTTCCTATTGGCCTTGCAGATCCAAGACTTAGATAATAAAGGTGGCTAAGAACACAAGTTACAATGGAGTCTGGCCCTGAGACAAAGAGCCTAATTTAGAGTTAAAGACAGATATCCACCCCCACCCAATTGTTTCTGCTTGGAGCACCTGCCCCCCCAAGGCATCTGTGATCAGTATTTGGAGTGACTTGCTCTGGCCTTGAATATGTTGATTGCTCCCTGTGAAGGAACCTATTGAGGAACTTCTTCTTTTGTGATTATGGGAACAAACACTGTGTTTCCTGAAAGACCTGTTTTTCTTGATACTTCCACGTTAAACAAACAAACTATTGACCCCTGCCCACTAAGAAGTAACTTCACCCTTTTTCTAAAAACATTGTCTTGTATGCTTCCCCATAAGATAAGCATCTAAATCCCCTACCTCAATCACTATTGATAAGGTTATGCATGAGTCTTCTACAAATCTGTTCTGGGGAATTCTTACGTATCAAAGAAGTTTGTCATCAGAAAGCATTGTCTAAGGCAAATGCCACTTCTGTGCTGTCCCCCAAACAATTATAAAGTTGAGGCCCAGTCAGAGCAGAGATTGCTGCCTGGTGATCAGAAAGACTCTCGGGGCTCTCTCAGCCCTCCGTCACTGACACTGTCCATCCTTCAGGGACCCCTGGATCCGGCTGCCTCTGGCAGTCCTGTTGCTCTATGGGCCATTCAAAAGGATCACCAGAAGCATTTGAATTATAAACCAGAGAAACCAGTCGGATTCCTGCTTCCTGGTCCCACTCTTTCTGAAAATGCTTCAAGCATGACATTTAAAAATCTTCTCACTGGCAGCACTCAAGACTCAGGCACTGGGTTCATAATTTGCTCTATTAACCTCTATTTTTATTTTATTTCGATAAAAGTGCCTTTTATTAATTACCTGATTGCTTACCAAACAAAACAGTGTCTATATGATGGTTAACACCACATGGTACACAATTAAGGCCTTATGAATAACTCTCAGAATAATATATTAAAGACTGAAATAACTCAAATGCCTAAGGCAGTTCTACATGATAGAATGACATTAGATGTTTTAACAGCTACACCAGGTAGAACTTATCCTATCATAAAAGCAAAATGCTGTATATATGTTCCAGATTATCACAAAAGTATTTCTAGATTTCTGATATAAGCACTCAAGTTGGCACTTTAAACAATTCCTTTCTTTCCTTTAATAATTGGCTATACTCCTGGACTAAAGGAAGATTTTTGTCACCTGTCAAAGGGCTCTTATTTGGGCTTTTTTCCCTTCTTTTTGTTACTGTAATCAGGTTTTTCTGTTTTCTCCCAAGTCTCTCCACCAGGTGTGAGACTCCTTCATTGCCATAACTTTAACAGATAATCTTTAATACTGGGCACTGGGTGTTATATGTCAGTGATGAATCATGGGAATCTACCCCCAAAACCAAGAGCACATTGTATACACTGTATGTTAGCCAACTTGATAATAAAGTAGATTTAAAAAAAAAAAAGAAAACTTCCATATAATATCAACTCTAGATACAGCTGCTTTAAGCCTTCCCTAACTCCTATTAAATTCTTAACTGACCAACCTCTAAGCCCCTATTCAGCAGGAAGGGGATACAAAAGATGAGAACTTCGGCCTTCAACAACCTTAAAGATTTAAGGATAAAAGTTGTTCAGGGGGGAAATGATGAGGGAGACAAAGGCAAGAGAAATGTAGCTTAAATTAAATTGCTTACAGCTCACTGATAGACACCTGAAACATGTAGAGCGTGACCTTCCTCATGGTTGCCCTAGTGCCTTAATGTTTGTTTTATTAAAACCTAAAAGTAACCTTATCTTAACAGCAGTTAGCTCCTCAAGGCCCTGAAAACCTTGTATCCAAAATTCCTTAGAAACTTACTTTATCTCTATCCCCCTTCCCTCTACAAACTTAAAAGTATATAATCAGTCCCTCCTCACAATCCCAATGAAACTCTTCCTGCCCACAAGTCCTGTTCCCATGTTACAATAAAACCACCTTTTTGCACCAAAAACATCTCAAGAATTCTTTCTTAGCCATTTGCTCATGAATCCCACTTCATAATTTCATCAAGAAGAATAAGGCAGAAAAGGGAAAGAAGTCAGAGTTGCAGACAGGATGGAAAAAAAATCTTTTTCCTTTTAGATTACACATTTGGATTAAGGCTGCATAATTTCGGTGTCTTGGAACACCCGGAACAAATGGGATTTTCCATGACTCCTTAGACTTCCACAATTGCAGGGAAACACTGGACTTAATTTATACTGCATGTAGGCAATACCAGATTTTGGTTTTTACAAAGCAGCCTAAAAAGGCAGTGATTGTTCCATCTGCCCCTCTTTACCTCTACACTTACCTCACTTTCTCTCTTCAGAATTCAAGCTTTTAAAAAAATCATTCCCTATTGATTATTGTATTAATCAGGGTTTTCCAGAGAAATAGAAATATGAGGATATATATATATATATATGAGGATATATATAATATATATATACTTATATATAAATATAAAGGGATTTAGTATAAGAAATTGGTTCATCTGATGATGGAGGCTAAGTCCAATTATCTGTAGTCTGAAGACCTGGAAAACATATTCCAGCTCAAGACCATCAGGCAGAGAGCAAAATCTCTCTTGCTCAACCTTTTTGCTCTAGTTAAGTGTTCACTGGATGGGAGGAAACACTCCCATTTGGATAAGGAAATCTTACCTGCTTTGTCCAGTTCCTTAATTCAAAAGTTAATCTTATCCAGAAACACCCTCAAAGACACATCCAGAATAATGTTAATAAATGTGAGCAAATTGGCTCAGTAAAGCTGATGTACAAAATTAAGCACCATGGTCAAATTTAAAGTCTTTGGCATTCTAGCAAGGATAGACTGGGGTGCATCCCCAAACAAAATAACAATAACAAAAGCTGTTAACTGAGGTTTTCCTTCAAGAAACAACTGCTTTGATGTCAAAGTGGTTGTCAGTATTTTATTCTAAAATATGAAGGAGAGTTTAACTCACTACAAGTCCAATAGGTCTTCGAAGAAAGAATAGAAGAGCTAGGGTTGAAGCATTTCAAGAGGATTCCATGGAAGAAGGGACCTAAACAAGACTTGAAAATGAGTGAGGATTGAATCAACAGAAAAATGCACAAATGCTGCTTTACAACTGCATTGTGTCAGAATCAGATCACAGGTTAACAAATTTGCCAGTGAATATTTTGTATTTCCAGTTCTTAGATTTGGTCTTGAAGAGAAAATTAGTTCGTATTTATTCTCTTATCTTTTTCATCAATTGCCTTGAGCCCTGTCAATGACATGTGCTATGGAAATAGAAGGGAGTCAGAACAGAAATTACTTCTAAGTTTATCTCTTTTTCTGTTCAGCTTGTCGTTGGCTATGTCAAACTAAGGTTTAGCTTAAGTTCATGATCCATGGTGAGATTTTTAAGAATAATACATTAGGTAAGACTATTCTAATAGTGAAACTGTGGGGGTTTTTTTCCTTCCCTTTCCTTGATTTTTGAACCATCAGAAGAATAATCTTCAGTAGAAAATGGACCTGAGAAGATAGAATGTCTTGGCTATCTGATAAACTCTTGACTGATCTGTTTTGGTATACCTAAAAGGTCTTATCTGAAAAATGTATATATCCATTTCTCAAGGTCAAAGAAGAGATCATGACTTCTGTTAGCGTAAACATGTCAGGCATCAAAAAAGTCATAACTATTAGTCAAGTATAAAAGTAATAAATGTAAGTCTGTAGATGCTATCTTCTAGTATATCAAACTACAGGTAGTTTTTTTTTATTGCATCTCACTTTACTGCACTTTACAAAAAGTGCAATTTTTTAAAAACTGAAGATTTACAGCAAACTTGTGTTGAGCAAGTCTATCAGTGCCATTTTTTTAAACAGCATTAGCTCATTTCATGTCTCTGTCACATTTTGATAATTCTCACAATATTTCAAATACTTTCATTATTACTGTATTATGTTCATCTGTGATATGTTATCTTTGATGTTACTATTATAAATGTTTAGGGACACAATGAACCATGCGCATATAAGGTGGCAAAACCACTCAGTAAATGTGTGTGTGCCTGCTCCTCAAACTGTTCCCTTGTCTTTTATCCTCAGGTTTCCTTATTTTCCTGAGACATAACAATTTGAAACCTGGTCACTTAATAACCCTGCAATGGCCTCTAAGTGCCAAAGTGAAAGGAAGAATTGTGCATCCCTTACTTTAAATCAAAAGCTAGAAATGATAAAGTTTAGTAAGGAAGGCATCATGTGTAAAGCTGAGAGACCAAAATCTAAACATTTTGCACCAAAAAGCCAAGTTATGAATGCAATAGGAAAAGTTCTTGAAGGCAATTAAAAGTGTTACTCCAGTGAACGCATGAATGATAAGAAAGCAATAGAGCCTTATTTCTGTTATGGAGTGAGTTATAGTAATCTGGATAGAAGATCAAACCAGCCACAACATTCCTTTGGGCCAAAGCCTAGTTCAGAGAGAGGTTCTAACTCTCTTCTATTCTGTGAAGGCTAAGAGAGATGAGGAAGCTGCAGAAGAAAAATTGAAAGCTAGCAGAAATTGGTACATGAGGTTTAAGGAAAGAAGCCATCCCCATAACATAAACATAACAACATAACAATACAAGGTGACGCAGAAAGTTATTCAAAAGATCTAGCTAAGGTAATTAATGAAGGTGGCTACACTAAACAACTGATTTTCACTGTAGACAAATAGCTTTCTACTGGAAGAAGGTGCCATCTAGGACTTTCATAGCTAGAGAGGAGAACTCAATGCCTGGCTTCAAAGCTTCAAAGAATAGGCTGACTCTCTTATTAAGGGACTAATACAGCTAACAAATTTAAGTTGAAACCAATGATTATTTACCATACCAAAAATCCTAGGGCCCTTAAGATTATGTTACATCTGAGGGTGCCTGGGTGGCTCATTCAGTTAAGCCCCCGACTCTTAGTTTTGGCTTAGGTCATGATCTCACGGTTCATGAGTTTGAGCCCTGCCTCAGTCAGCACAGAGCCTGCTTCATATCCTCTGTCCCCACCTCCCTCTGTCCTTCCCCAACTTGCACTCCCTCTCTATCAAAATAAATACATAAAAACTTACAAGAATTATGCTACATCTATTCTGCCTGTGCTCTAGAAATGGAAGGACAAACCCTGAATGACACTTGTTTACATAGTTCAGTGAATATTTTAAGTTCACTTTTGAGACATATTGCTCAGAAGAAAAAAAGGGGGGGATTCTTTCAAAATATTACTGCTCATTGAGAATGTACTTGGTTACCCAAAAGTTTTGATGGAGATATACAAGGAGATAAACATTATTTTTGTGCCTGGTAATACAACACCCATTTTGCAGCCCATGGATCAAGGAGTAATTTTGACTTCAAGACTTAAGAAAAACATGTCAGAAAGCTATAGCTGCTGTATACAGTAATTCCTGTGATGGATCAGGTCAAAATAAATTGAAATTCTTCTAGAAAGAATTCACCATTCTAGATGCAATTAAAAACATTTGTGATTCATGGGAAGAAGTCAAAATGTCAACATGAACAGGAGTTTGGAATAAGTTGTTTCCAACCCTCATGTATGACTTCAAGAGTTTCAAGGCTTCAATGGAGGAAGTCATGGCAGATGTGGTGGACACAGCAAGATAACTAGAAGTGGAACCTGAAGATGTTACTGAATTGGTACAATCATATGACAAAATTTTCACATGAGGAATTGCTTCTTATGGATGAGCAAAGAAAAGAGTTTTCTTGAGATGCAGATTGTTGAAATGACAAAGAATTTAGAATATCACATAAACTTAGTTGATAGAACAGTTGAAAGGTTTGAGAGGATTGACTTCAAATTTCAAAAAAATTCTGCACTAAAATTCTCTCGAACAGCACTTCATGCTGCTGAGAAACTGTTTTTGAAAAGAGCCAAACCATGTGGCAGTTTCATTTTTGTCTTGCTTTAAGAAATTGCCACAGCCACCCTAGCCTTCAGCAAATACCACCCTGATCAGTCAGCAGCCATCAACATTAAGAAAAGATCCTCCATTGGCGAAAAGATTATGCTTTGCTGCAAGTTCAGATGATAGCATTTCTTTGCAATGAAGTATTTTCTAAAGTATGTACAGTTTTTTAACATAGTGCTATTGCTCACTTAAGACTATGGGATAGTAGAACATAACCTATATATACACATATGTATATATGTATGTATATACTAGGAAAACAATAAAATAATTTGACTCACTGTTGTAATATTAATTTTATTGTGGTGATCTGGAACTAAACCTACAAGGCATAACTTGGAAATATCCAAGTTATGCCTTTATTTAAATAAATATCAATAAATTTCCATATCATTCCCATAATATAAGGCATTATAATGATTATGCAAATTTTAAAGAATAGAATAACCATGGATGAGAAAAATATTAGTACTTGTTTTCAGTTTTATTAAATCTAAAATTCTTGGAAATAAGTGTTTTTTCTAACCAACTTTGAACTATTTTTTGGTGTTTAGTTGTTTTTTAAAATTGCTTTTGAAATCCAAGCAATGACATTTACACTGATTTGTATTAAAAATTTTAAAAAATCTTTAGCTCACATAAACCAAATTAATAATAGATGTGTGCAAAATATCCTAGGCCAAAGAAATAAACAATGTTTGTTTTGGTATATATTACTAAGCAAAAAGGCTAGAAATTAATTTAAAAAATAAGTTTTAGGTCTCCTTTTATAACACTCGGAAAACATGTTGAATAAGGAATTTGGAAGGCAGAATTTTAAGAACTCACCATCCTAGCTTTGGATAGAAGCAAACACAAACCATCTTAGTCACTGATAATCTTACTCTTTTTTTTTTTTTTAATGTTTTTTATTTATTTCTGAGAGCGAGAGATAGCGTGAGCAGTGGAGGATCAGAGAGAGAGGGAGACACAGAATGCGGAGCAGTCTCCAGGCTCTGAGCCAGCTGTCAACACAGAGTCTGATGTGAGGCTCAAACACATGAACACTGAGATCATGACCTGAGGCGAAGTCAGATGCTCAACCGACTGAGCTACCCAGGCGCCCTCCGATAATCTTACTCTTAAAAAGACTAACTCAGTTATTGGTCAGGGGCAAGATGGCAGAGAAGTAGGGAGCTCCGTACCTGTACTCACACCCAGGCATCACACGGAAAAGATCTGAAGCCATAGGAAACCGTACCACACCCAAGAGATTGGGAGAGAAAGGACACAGATTCCACTGAGAAAGACTTCTAACGTGAGTGTGAACTGGGTAAGTAAAAATCGGGCCTGGATTGGAGACTGGAGACATGGGCCACCCCCCTCTGTGGGGAGCGAGAGGGGAAAAAGAGTCCGAAACAGAAAAACCTCTGCTCGGGGGAAAAAAACCTCTGCTCGGGTGTAGAAAATCTTTGTGCACAAAATACCTGTGCATCAGGCCCCCCCACGCTCCAAGTCGCCCAGGAGGGGCTGCACTCGTGATTTGCTTCTTTGTGCTGGCTCCTGGCTGGCTGGGAGAGGTTGTGCGCTTGCAGCCATTACCCTCGAGGAGGGCTTGGACCTCTGGAGGAGGCGCACCTGCTTCCGGGCTCCTAGCTGGCTGGAACTCTAGAGGGAAGGCAAAGCACTAAAAACTGGCAGATGTGACTCCGAGTTCGTGTTTTGGATGATTGAGACACAGAGGGAACTTGATTTCCTCATTCCAGCGAGCTCAGCGCACTGGCAGACAAAGCCCTCCGCCCTGCCCAGGCCCCCCAGCCCCACCCGGAGGAGAAGGGAGCAGAAGCTTCTGGCTCCACCCCCAGAGCTAGCCTGGAAGATTGGAATCGCCCTGAGGGGAAAGCCAGGGGATCGCCTGAGGCAATTTCAGTGGGGTGCTTGGCCTAGGATTTGGAGGCTGGGACTAGCCTGGGTCGAAAAGCACAACAAACTTTGACTGAGCCCCTGGCCCAGGAAGTTTACACGCCTATAAAGCGAGGTGGAGCGCCACCACTATCCTCCCTACAACTTCCAGGCAGAACTCCCCGCCTGACTCACTGGATCACACCACGCCCATCCCTGCTTGAGAGCTGCCCTCCTCCCTTATCCCCCCCTTTTTTTGTTTGTTTGTTTTTTTTTGTTTGTTTTTGGGTTTTTTTTCCTTTTTTTCCTTTTTTTTCTTTTTTCAGCAGAACACTGACCTGATTACCTCTGGTCACCAGGGTGCTTAAACAATCAAATTTAGTCCATTCTGTAGATGTAAATTCTACACCTCCCGACATTTTCATCTCTTTCTCTCAGGAGTAATTAGACTATATAGTTTCTCTGGATAATTCCAGCATCCTTCTCTCACCTATCCAACCATATTCTACCCTTTACCTCTTTGAAAAAAAACTTCTTATCCCTTCTGCGTGTTCATTCTATTTCCAATTTTGCCTCATTCCCACCCTGTCTTCTCTCTCTTTCTCTATGCTCTTCAACCAGCACTGCATACACACGGCTATTTAACTGTAGCTGGGAAATCCGGTTATGTGCTTTAAATCGTTCTTTGTCCATTGGTTTTCTTCTTTTTTCCTTTTCTTTTCTCCTTTTTGACCCTTTTATGTATTTTATACTCCCTATTATTCGCCCTCCCTCCTCCATCTTTTCTCTTAACTTTTTCATTTTCCCTCTCGCTTTGCATGTTAGTTGAATTAGCCTGTGTGTTTGTGTGCTCCTGCTCCCTGTGTGTTTGTCTCTCTGTTTTCTTTTCCAGGGCTGCCTCAAGAAACAAGTCAGAGTACACAAGGTGGAGAGTCCCAAATATCACTACGAATAGGAAAATAAAATAACCAAGGTCCCAACAAGACAGACCAAGAGATACCATTCAAAAACCACTCTCTGAAAGGATAGGCCCTGGAAAGTCAAAGAGTCTTCTTGGATATAGCAGCGCTCATAGATACACAGGGCATAACAGGTCTTTAAAACCAACAAGAGCCGGAAAGCTAACTAAAATGATGAAACGAAAGAGCTCTCCTCCAAAGAAACTCCAAGAAGAAATGACAGCTAATGAACTGCTCAAAACAGATATCAGCAGCATCACTGAACAAGATTTTAGAATAATGTAAAATTAATAGCTGGGCTTGAAAAAAACATAGGGGACATCAAAGAAACTATGGCTACAGACAGAATGGAAAAAAAAACAGGCATGAAGAACTTAAAAATGCGATAAATGAGATACATAATAAATTAGAGGCCTCCAATGCACGGATTGAAGAGGCAGAAAGGAGAATAAGTGATTTAGAAGACACCATTATAGAAAAACAAGAAGCTGACCAAAAAAGAGACAAACTGATCCAGGAACATGAAAGAAGAGTTCGAGAGCTCAGCGACACGGTCAAACGCAACAATATCCGTATCATAGGAATCCCAGAAGAGGAAGAGAGAGGGAAAGGTGCTGAAGGAGTCCCGGAACAAATTATAGCAGAGAACTTCCCCGACCCGGGAAGAGAAGTAAACATTGAAATACAAGAGGCTCAGAGGACCCCCCTCAGACGTAATCGGAATCGACCTTCTGCAAGGCATATCATAGTAAAAATGGCAAAATATAAGGACAAAGAGAAAATTTTGAAAGCAGCTAGGGAGAAAAGGGCCTTAATATACAAAGGCAAACCTATCAGAGTGGTGACAGACCTATCTACTGAAACGTGGCAGGCCAGAAAGGAATGGCAGGAGATCTTCAATGTGATGAACAGAAAAAATATGCAGCCAAGAATCCTCTACCCAGCAAGCCTGTGATTCAAAATAGAAGGAGAGATAAAAACCTTTCCAAATAAACAGAAATTGAAAGATTTTTGTCACGACTAAGCCAGCCCTACAAGAAATCCTGAGGGGGACGCTCTGAAGGAAAGGTTGCAGGGAACAAAGATACCAGAGACACCACCACAAGCATGAACTCCACAAAGGACACAAAGACTCTAAACCCACATATCTCAATAATAACACTGAATGTAAATGGGCTGAATGCTCCAATCAAAAGACATAGGGTAGTAGAATGGATAAAAAAAACAAAATCCATCTATATGCTGTCTGCAAGAAACTCATTTTAGACTGGAAGATACCTTCAGATTAAAAGTAAGGGGATGGAGAAATATATATCATGCCCTGGAAATCAAAAGAAAGCCAGAGTAGCTATACTTATATCAGACAAACTAGACTTTAAATTAAAATTAATAACAAGAGATGAAGAAGGGCATTACATAATAGTTACAGGGTCTGTCCATCAGGAAGGACTAACAATCATAAATGTCTATGCACCGAATATGGAAGCTCCTAAATATATAAAACAATTAATCACAAAGAGAAACAGGCTCATAGATAAGAATGTGCTAATAGCAGAGGACGTCAATACTCCACTTATAGCAATGGATAGGTCAACCAGAAAGAAAATCACTAAAGAAATAATGGACTTGAAAGACACTTTGGACCAGATGGATCTGACAGATATGTTTAGAACTCTACATCCTGAGGCCAAGGAATTTACTTTCTTCTCAAGTACACATGGCACATTCTCCAAGATAGATCTCATACTGGGACATAAAGCAGCCCTCAATAAATATAAAAGAATTGAGATCATACCATGCACACTGTCAGATCATACTGCTTTGAAACTTGAAATCAATCACAGGAAGAAGCCTGGAAAACCCCCCCAAAAAGGAGGTTAAAGACCACCCTACTAGAGGATGAAAGGGCCAATCAGGCAATTAGGGATGAAATTTAAAAATATAGGGAAAAAAAAAGAAAATGAAAACACAACAATCCAAAATCTATGGGATGCGGCAAAGGCAGCCCTAAGAGGAAGGTACATTGCACTCCAGGCCTATTTCAAGAAACTAGAAAAAGCGCAAGTCCAAAATCTAACAGCTCACCTAAAGGAATTAGAGGCAGAGCAACAAGAATGCCCTAAACCCAGTAGAAGAAGAGAAATAGGGAACATCAGAGCAGAAATAAACAACATAGAGACCAAAGAAACAATTGAACAGATCCATGAAACCAAGAGTTGGTTTTTTGAAAAAGTAAACAAAATTGACAAACCTCTAGCCAGGATTCTCAAAAAGAAAAGAGAGAGTACCCAAATAGACAAAATCATGAATGAAAATGGAATTATTACAACCAACCCCTCAGAAATACAGGCAATTAACAGGGAATACTATGACAAAATATATGCCAACAAATTGGACAACTTAGAAGAAATGGACAAATTCCTAAACACACATCACTACCAAAATTCACACGGAAAGAGGTAGGAAATCTGAACAGACCCATAACTAGTGAGAAAATCGAATCAGTGATCAAAAAATCTCCCAACAAATAAGAGCCCTGGACCA